>NC_069502.1:925374692-925477192 GCF_027579735.1 Bombina bombina
AGGTGCTGAATCAGAAATGGTCCAGCTCTTAAGCTTTACATTCCTGCTTTTTAAATAAAGATAGCTTAGAATTGCTTGTTCTATCTGAATCATAAAAGAAAAAAACTCGTTTGGCATCAACGTTTGTAACAATGTTATAAACTGCTAAAGACATGTTGTTCTGAGTCTATCTAGATTGAAAAGGAGTTATGGTTCTTCAGAAAATCTGCCCTTGCAAAAACCTCCAACAATGAATGCTGGAACTAGTTTGTCTATGAAATGCAGGACATAATACGTTATGGTCTGAGATCCTTTCTCAGGACTGTCTTGTGTTATGTCTGTTTGAATGTCTTAAAAACAGGTATGTAACTCTGAACACTTTTTTTTAATACCCTTAATAAATTACAAGAGCCATCTGTTAAAAAATATATAAACCAACTTGATACACAGCACATGTAGATGTGTGCCAAATCATATGCCAATTTAAGGTTGGCAGCCAGTTTTGGCACAGCTTCATCACATTTTTGGCATTCATTTACTAATTAAGTTCATACATACCATTACATGGGTGCGTCAAATAGCTGTCTAGAAATTATTTTTTGATGCAGACAGTACATGTTGAAAATAATAATAATAATAATAATAAATTATTGAGGTTAATAAATTGGGGCACTTCTGTAAATGCACAATAGAATTCTGTTTCCCAGTGTTTATTTTCTAGTGTTAAAAGTAGAGCATTTAAAGTGAAACTGACACAAGTTCTGCAAATTCAATAATGTAAGCACAGGCACTTTGAAAGGCACTCTTGGAGTGCATGGAGGCGCATCCCCTATAATAATAGGCGCAATCTCGTTTAAGTGGTCTCTTCGGCAGATGTAATGTTGCAAGGCAGCAGGCTCACAATTTACAGTTTATGTTAAAATGCAATAAAGGAAGATATTATAAATCCTTTGCATAGAAACTTGCATTCACCATTTTGTTTTTAGTTCACCCCAGTATGGTGCTTTAGCAAACAATAGTTGGAAATATATATACACACACTCATACACATATTTAGACATATGTATTGTGCGCCACTTGTAATCTAGCCCTATATAAGTATGTCCATCATGACAAGGTACGTATGGCATTCATATGAATATTGAGTGTTGAAGTTCTATTCTGATGACAATAGGTTAATGTCACATATGCAATTGAGTATTCTCCTTGCAGAGTGAACAAATGGCTTTACTGCAATCTTAAAGGGACAGTCAACACCAGAATTGATATTGTTTTAAAAGATAGATAATCCCTCAGTTACCAATTAACCAGTTTTTCATAACCAACAAGCAAAGGAGAGAGAAATACCCCTGAGGAAGTTTGCACGCTTGCAAAAGAAACGCGTTGGGTTAAATAGGACAAAGCATTGCAGTGTCCTGAAGCACGTTATCCCAGCGTTAAGCTAAGTGGAAGTATACAAGCCGCTCTCTGGGCAGAACATCACACGCTGTTGTGGGAGAACAGCTGAGGCGGCAAGACTGTGTGAGCAGCCCTTGAATACGGAACTCTAAGCTTATCAGCTGGTTGTGGATGGACGGACTCTTGCTGACAACATAATCTTTTAAAGGCATCTATAACACTACAATCTTGTAAGTGTATATATTTTATTTCTTGCGCATAATAAATTGTTTTAAAAGCTACCTTGATTCGGTGGGCGCTGTGTGTCTTCTATTTCATTTCAGTTATAATAATACACGTTTTACCTCTATAATTACCTTGTATCTAAGCCTCTGCAGACTGCCCCCTTTTTCAGTTCTTTTGACAGACTTGCATTTTAGCCAATCAGAGCTGTCTCCATGGTAAATTCACGTGCATGAGCTCAATGTTATCTATATGAAACACGTGAACTAATGCCCTCTAGTGGTGAAAAACTATCAAAATGCATTTAGATTAGAGGCGGCCTTCAAGGTCTAAGAAATTAGCATATGAACCTCCTAGGTTTAGCTTTCAACTAAGAATACCAAGAGAACAAATCAAAATTGGTGATAAAAGTAAATTGGAAAGTTTTTTAAAATTACATTCCCTATTTGAAACATGAAGTTTTTTTTGGACTTGACTGTCCCTTTCAGACGTGTGAACGGGCTTTTGTATCAGTCAGTTTTGGGAGACCTAACAGTTTCTTTTTCAAAAACAGGTACTTAAAGGGACAGTCTACTTGAAATGTTTTTTTGTTTAAAAAGATAGATAATTCCTTTATTACCCATGCCCGAGCTTTGCTTAACCAGCACTGCTATATTTATTCACTTTTTACATCTGTGATTACCTTGTATCTAAGCCTCTGCAGAATTCCCCCTTATCTCAGTTCTTTTGACAGACTTGCATTTTAGCCAATCAGTGTTGACTCATAAATAACTCCACGGGAGTGAGCACAATGTTATATATATATTTATACACACGGCAAACATTAACTACCAATGTCTATATGTGAGATAAGAGTCAACCTTCAACGGCTTAGAAATCAGTTTATGAGCCTTCTTAGGTTTAGCTTTCCACAAAGGATACCTAGAGAACAAAGCAAATTTGATAATAAAAGTAAATTGGAAAGTTATTTAAAGTGATGTTAAACAGCCTATTTCATTGTTGTAATAAAAAACACTGAGCATTTCTAAGTGCTAATTTTGGAAGAAAATAAAGTTATTTGCTATTTTTTACACAATCTTTTTTCTTTTTATATTTACTTTGATTTAACTTATTTATTTTTTCCCAAATGAGCACTGTTAATATCCCTATATAATGGCATGCCCTATCTGAATCAAGGGGCAGTCTACACCTTAGTCATCTTAAAGTCTTATTTAGATAAAGCTGCAAATATACTACTGCACTCTCTCTATATCATGCAGCAGTAACAGTTAAAAAGTTATTTTAAAATCAGTTTCTAGTCACTTTGAAATGGCTGCCAAGCTCCGCCCAGTGATGACATCACGATCTGGGCTGCATTAAAGGCTTCACTAGTTACAAAAAACTCACTAATTGGATTTAAAAGACTGTCAATGCTATTCAGCAGAGTGCATAGATGCAGCCCAGATCGTGATGTCATCAGTGGGTAGAGTTTGGCAGCCATTTCAGACTGACCAGAAACAATAGTCATTTTAAAATAACTTCTTTACTGTTGCTGCTGCATGATATAGAAAGGGTACAGGGGGATATTTGCAGCTTAACCTAAAGTAAGATTTTAAGATGACTAAGGTGTAGACTGTCCTTTTAATTTTGACTTGACTGTCCCTTTAACACACAAACAGTCCTTTTTCTGAAGCTTTTCTTTTGAAAACTTGTTTTTGGAGGCAGGACTTTAACAAACAAAACATTAAAGTATTGTGATTACGTGAGAAACAATTTGGTCATAAAGCAAAAATCCTTTTTAGGACTAAATTGCAGATAGTTTGTAATTGAAGCCAATGTTATATACAAGCAATAGTGCAATAATAGAATGCTCTAATATATCAGAACATTTTCTTTTTGCACTTTTATTTCTTTTTGTAACGTGCAGTCCAATTTGTTCTGCTGACAATCAATGATCCAACAAATACATATGCTCTTTATACCAATAGTGACCTTGTTTAAAAAGATTCATATGCACATATCTCTATGGTTTTGGAGAACAATGGGTTAATTGCACAAGTGACCTATAAGTAGGGTGACCATATTGCCGCTTTAAAAAGGGACACATATGAAAAATACAGTACATATGTCAGGGCTGCTTTTAGGGCTGTTTAAAGAAATGTTTTGTAACAGAACCCTGACATAAGTATTTTTTATATGTGTCCCTTTTTAAAGCGGCAATATGGTGACCCTACCTATAAGCATCATAACACACTATTAAAAAGCCATCATTCCACATACAGACCCTTCAACATGTGATGTAGTCATTAAACCCACAAAATCACCATTTTATTTGTCGAATTCAGGCCATTTTTTTGGGGGGCTTTTGAAATCTGGAGCTTAAAGGGACATTCCAGTCAAAATTGGAATACACACGGGGGCATTTAGCTTTTGGATTGAAGCATTTGTATAATATACATGTATTAGCAAAAATGTTTCAAAAGTGTATTTAAAGGGATACTAAACCAATTTTTTTTCTTTCATGATTCAGATAGAGCATGAGATTTTAAGCAACTTTCTAATTTACTCCTATTATAATTTTTTCTTTGTTCTCATGCTATCTTGATTTGAAAAAGCAGTACTATAAGCTTTAGATCCAGCCCATTTTTTGTTCAGCACCTGGGTAGCACTTGCTGATTTGTGGCTAAATGTAGCAAACCAATTAGCAAGTGCTACCCAGGTGCTGAACTAAAAATGGGCCGGCTCCTAACCTTTCATTACTGCTTTTTCAAACCAAGATAGCAAGAGAACAAAGAAAAATTGATAATAGGAGTAAATTAGAAAGTTGCTTAAAATTGCATGCTCTATCTGAATCATGAACGAAAAAAAATTGGGGTTAGTATCCCTTTAAGTATGCACAAGCATTTTAAACACAGCACCTGCTTAGAGAACCTGGTAATCACTAAATTTGTATCATCACTGACATGATACAAGCCCAATTGGCTCTGAGCAGCCGCAGTATTTAAAATGCTGGTGCACTTAAAATATCTAGCTATGCTTCACATGCATGTGCAGAGAAAGTGTTAACACTAAAACAGTGATATCTTTTACTCAAACCATTTTTGTGAACATACCGTATGTGTTTTGTAAATATGTTTCTATTCAAAGATGTAATTCATAGAAGTGGATTTCAATTTTGATTGGAATATCCCTTTAACAGTGCAGTTGATTTTGTGTTGTTTCTGGGAGGTAAACATTTCTAACTTTAGAGGTATTACTGGCACATTTTGTGATTGTGATCACTAGATAAACGCACTGACAAGCCGGTCCTGCTGACAATATTGTCAATCTTTATGAAATAGTTATTTTTCTTGAAAACGAGCACAAGATCGTGATCAATCCCTATGTGTTTCATTCAGGCTAAGTCAGCAGTGCACTACTGGGAGCTAGCTGAACACATTAGGTATGCCAATGAAAAGAGGCATATGTGTGTAGCCACCAATCACCAGCTAGCTCCCAGTAGTGTATTGCGTTCAACAAAGCATACAAAGAGAACAAAGTCAATTTGATAATAGGTTTATAGTGAAAAGTCTTTTAAAATCTCATGCTCTATCCAAAGCATGAAAATTTAACTTTCATGCCTTTTTATACATTTTGGGCAACATTACTAGTGGAGCGCTAATTTATTGCCCGTTTGCAAGCGTGCAATAAATAACCAGCAATTACAAGTGGCTGGTTATTGCTACCACAAGCTAGCGGTAGCAATTAGCGCTCCGAAAATTAACCATAGGTCAGACCTCTGATTATTTTTCCAAAATAACCCCCAATTGCACCCAAAATAAAGTATATATATATATATATATATATATATATATATATATATATTTTTTTTTTTTGTCTATGGGAACTGTGTGTTCCCTGTGTATATGCTTATTATATACATATATATTTCTGCGTTAATATGTGTATATACACATATTAACACATACATATATATATAAGCATATACATATATATTTAAATTTCATGGCATGAGAACTAGTCTCCCATTGGAGCCTATGGAAGCGCGCTCTATTGAGCGCAGGGCTTACATGCAATGCGTGCGCTGGTATGAGTAGAGCGCAAATATCACGCTCACGTAAGTATTTTATGTCCCTTTAGTATATGGACATATCTTTTGTATTATGTACTTTGCCTCATTTCAAATAAACTTTCACTACGTATTTTTTAATCTATCATTTTGTTTTGGATTTAGGGCCGTTCCACGTCCCTTTAAGTCTGCATATTTCATTAAGCAAATAGCTAATAAAGTAGCCTGGTGCAGCCTTTGATGTGTGTCTTTATGTGCTGTCTCTCTTGTATTATGGCTCCAGGGTAAAGAAGCCATTGAGGTGCAGCGCAGGCTATCAAAACTCCATTGCCTTTCTGCAAAGACACCAGTTGCAGTGCTCATCAGTAGTCAAAAGCGTGAAATTAAGATGTTGCTTTATGTCTTCATTATTAAGATTAGTGGTCAGAAAACATGGAATTGGATGGGCAGTTAATTCAATGTTAAACACAATTTCGTATATGGTTTAGCGAACAGTAATAGTTGTTATAAGAGATTTTGGTACAAAGGGTCTTTTTTAAGTTAATCAATGTATAGACTTTCAGACAGTCACGGTTAATTGAGACATTTTTATGTCAATATTAATTAAAGTGCCCCTGAACAATGACATTGTAAGAACGATATGCAAATAGTGTGATTCACCAAACAGGTATTTTATTGTCATGTGTATTTTTGCTATGTAAACGGTCTCAAATACGTTAAAAACAGTTAGTAGTGACTTTTCTCCCTTGTGATTGCAGTTCCTTGAAGGTGAGAGGATAATGACAAAGATTCTTAGAGCTGTTAGAAACACTGACATCAGCAACATATAAGTCAAAGCTAAACATTCATGATTCAGATGTGCAATTTCCAACAAGGTTCCATTCTACTGCTATTTAAAATTTTGCTTTGTTTTCTTGATATTCTTTGTTGAATAATAAAGCTAGGTAGGCGGATAAGAATTTATGTGTTCACAAGTCTTTAGCAGTCCATGGCAGCAGTGTTTGGAACAATGTATAATAATATTATAAACAATGTTGCAAACACTGCTTCCAGATGACTAAAGACACATGCACACCCCTGAGCTCGCCTAGAATTACTCATTAACAAATGATACCAAGAGAATTAAGCAAAATTGTTCATAGAAGTTCTAATCTATTTACGTTTAATAAATATAATAATAAATAAATAATATGTACTTTAATTACTTTACCTGCAAATTTATACTGCAGTGCCTCGCCATTAACCCTTTCTTTTTAGTTTCTGAATTGCAAAGCATTAACTCCCCCCACACATTTCTTTCTATGGCTGTATCTATATCTATTGTTGTTTTGGTAGAATGCAAAAATGCATAGGGATTATCTGCTGGAGCATGCCTAGAAGCTGTGAACTCAGTTGAAATACAATGCCTGTGTCTAAACACTGATAAGGGGGGTGGAGTTAGCTAATCCAGGCAATTTAGCTAATCCAGGCAATTTAGCTAAGTAATTCATTTTGCTTATTTTTTTTTTTATTATTTTAAAATGCTGGCAGCAATTTTTAAACAATTTTTTTTTAATGCAAACTATTTTTAATTAATTAGCCCTTTTAGGATATGCACAGATCTCAATCTGTTTTATGTCCCTTTAAAGGGGCAGAAAACCCCAATTTTTGATGATTCAGATAGAGCATACCATTTACAAAAAGTACATAAAATCTAATTTAAATATGTTTAATAAATTTACTTTGTTCTTTCTGTGCCCTTTATTGAAAAACAGTTAGGTAGGTTCAGTGTTTGGAACACTATATAGCAACAGTTGTTTTATACGTATGAGCACTAGATAGCAGCAGTGTTTGCACAGCGTGTAAAGCATAGCTGTCATATAGCGCTCCATATAGATGCTTTAACAACATAAAGGGCTAGATTACGAGTGGAGCGCAAATGATTGTGCCAGAGCGATATGGGTTATAAGGTTTGTGGTTACCGGGTTTACCACTCATATTACAAGTCGAAAGTAAACGCGTTTGCGGGAGCAAAATTGAGATTTATGCTAGAATCATTACCGCAACTTCAAAGCTCTGGTTAATTGTTACACAAAACTAAAAAGTTGGACAAAACACATCAAAAATACATTTAAAAAAATTGTTAAACTCATAATAACACCATCTTATACAAATTATTTAAAAAAATATTGCACACAAAAGTTATAAAGGCTCAAAGATATGAGATCTCAGGCGTTAAAAAAAAAAAAACGTTTTCATTGAGATACATACATATACTGAACATCTCTAAAGATGGATATGTATGTGTATATGTATATATATATATATAAATATGTGTACAAATGTGTACATATTTAATTATGCCTTTATATGTGTATATATGTATTTACAGACATATAAAAACATATAAATACATATGTATACATATATAGACATACCTGTATATATAAATGCATTGGAGCCCTTTGCTGTTAAGTAGATAAAAAACTATGCATAACTATGTATTTACTATAAATATTTCACATTCCAATGTTCTGCACATAGCATATGTTCTAGGTATTTAAAGTAGATTTTCCTATATATATCTGCATATATCTATACCTATATATAATTTATTTATATATATATATGTGTGTGTGTGTGTATAGATATTTAGGCCTCTAGTTATCAAAGTCTGGCGGACCTGATCCGACAGTGCGGATCAGGTCTGCCAGACTTCGCTGAATACGGCGAGCAATACGCTTGCCGTATTCAGCATTGCACCAGCAGCTCACAAGAGCTGCTGGTGCAACACCGCCCCCTGCTGACTCGCGGCCGCCAGCAGGGGGGTGTCAATCAACTTGATCGTACTAGACCGGGTTGATTTGTGGCGATTTCTGTCTGCCTGCTCAGACAGGCGGAAAGGTTATGGAGCAGCGGTCCAGCGGGAGCGTTAATTTATGCTTCACTCGTAATCTGGCTGATAGTGTTATATTTTTGCTTTAGAATGTATATTTAATTAAAAGTATTGGGTTGCTGTCAAACTGAGAAATCTTATTTGTAGTATGATAGGTTCCGGAAAAATAGAAACTCTTGATCTTAGAGATAAATTAATATACCATCATCTTTTAATTTCTGACAGATCCAGTGTACCCGGTTCATGACCCAGCTGGGTGTTATGCTAATGGACAGATCAGAAGCCATGGAGACCGGTGGCGAGAGGACGACTGCACATTCTGTCAGTGCATTAATGGGGAGCCGCACTGCGTTGCTACAGCTTGTGGCCAGAGCTGCTTGAAACCAGTGAAAGTGCCGGGAGAATGTTGCCCTGTTTGTGAAGGTACAGTCGATAAAATCCTAAATTTGTATAACCCCTTATCTGCCAGAGAGGTTTGGAAAGCAATGCACATCCATGTGTTGTATGCACTTTGGTGGCCAAGGGGTTAACATAAACATTTACTGCTTCTTAAAGGGACACTTGGGGAAAAATTAACCAAGACAGCAACACACACAGATAAAGCAGAAAAAGGAGCGTTTTTGCATATTGTTCTTTTTAACATATTTTTACAAACAAAGATACAAACATTTGTATGGTTTTCAAGCAAATATATACGTTTAAGCTATTTTAGCATGCAACTCTGTTTCCTGTTAGATAAAAGTCAATTTCTGTATGGAATATAGGCCGTGTATTCTGTTGCATTTCTTTTTAAATAAGCATGAAAAGATATTGCGTATCTTTTTTGAATCTAGCATCTTTCATGAAGCCAGTAACAAAAAATATGTACAACAGAGAATAAAAAAAGGAATTTGCATATCTGTTAGCCCTGACCTTAACGTTAAAAGCTAATCATGTAGCCTTAACACATTGGTTACAATTACTTGTCTTACAGCTGCTTAAGTAATAGGGTATCCAACCACAATGTCGCTGCTCATCTCAGTGCAACACTATTGACTTCTTATCCTTAGAAGCCTGGGTGACTGTTAGGGAGTTAGCCGGGTAATTCTAGGGTATGGGTTAGAGTTAGAGAAACGTCATCATCGGTTAGGCGGTCTGGGTGATTGTTAAGCAGTTAGGGTGAAGGTTAATGTTGCCATTTGGGTTAGGGCTAGGGATGTGTCCTCAGTTAATTTGCTGGGTGACAGAGAGTTAGGGTAAGGGTTAATGCAAGCTTTTGAATAAAGGCTAGAGTCAGGACATTATCAGTTAGGGCGGTGGATGATAGTTAGGAAGTTAGGGTTAAAGTGAAGGTAAACTCACCCTAATTTCGATCTAGTATAACATTCTTTTTTTTAAATAAGTAGGAGTTTCATTCATCAATTGTTATATATGTGTGTATATATTAAGTTCTCGCCGTTATAAACTATGCCTAAACTATCCACTAATTCAGCCTGTCTATTTTTTTTTATTTTCTGTGTATGTCACGTTTTTCCCCCAACCAATTGAAACTCTGGCCGTTAGGCGGCCGTCACTCGATATCATCCGCCCCTTGTTTTATATGCGCATGCGTAATTTATTTAGATTCAGAATTAATGCCAAGAGCGCACACGTTTGATTTCGCGCATGCGCAGTAGAAAATATTGCCCGACGATTATGCGCATTGAAAAGCAGTATCGCGATTTGCGCATGCGCATTGCAATCTGAGATTGTGAACGCGCCTTTGTGACATATAGAGAGCGGGTGGGACCGCTGAAGACGTCACACAACGAAGAAGGAGGAAGTAGGGATTGGGAGGAGTCGGGTTCCAAACGGTAGGGAATTAGTAATGTATTTTTTATTAAAACTATGGCAGCAATATTTAAACAAAGTTAGCGACTTCATGCATGAGAAAATGATAAATGGGAGGTTGTTTTCAAGAAAGAAAAACTTTACCTTGGTTAAGGGGACAGTAATCACCTTGTAATTTACTGTTGTGTTGCTATAGAATAACATATAAATCACGTCTAAACATTTTAAAAACACATTAACATCTATAAAGTAGACGTGCATTCAGGTGGTATAAAGTAATCGTGCATTCAGGTGGTATAAAGTAGACGTGCATTCAGGTGGTATAAAGTAGACATGCATTCAGGTGGTATAAAGTAGACGTGCATTCAGGTGGTATAAAGTAAACGTGCATTCAGGTGGTATAAAGTAGACGTGCATTCAGGTGGTATAAAGTAAACGTGCATTCAGATGGTATAAAGTAAACGTGCATTCAGGTGGTATAAAGTAGACGTGCATTCAGGTGGTATAAAGTAGACGTGCATTCAGATGGTATAAAGTAGATTTGCATTCAGATGGTATAAAGTAAACGTGCATTCAGGTGGTATAAAGTAAACGTACATTCAGGTGGTATAAAGTAGACGTGCATTCAGATGGTATAAAGTAGACGTGCATGCAGATGGTATAAAGTAGACATGCATTCAGATGGTATAAAGTAGACGTGCATTCAGATGGTATAAAGTAGATTTGCATTCAGGTGGTATAAAGTAAACGTGCATTCAGATGGTATAAAGTAGACGTGCATTCAGATGGTATAAAGTAGTTGTGCATTCAGGTGGTATAAAGTAAACGTGCATTCAGATGGTATAAACTAGTAGTGCATTCAGGTGTTATAAAGTAGACGTGCATTTAGGTGGTATAAAGTAAACGTGCATTCAGATGGTATAAAGTAGACGTGCATTCAGATGGTATAAAGTAGACGTGCATTCAGATGGTATAAAGTAGTTGTGCATTCAGATGGTATAAAGTAGACGTGCATTCAGATGGTATAAAGTAAACGCGCATTCAGATGGTATAAAGTAGACGTGCATTCAGATGGTATAAAGTAAAAGTGCATTCAGATGGTATAAAGTAAACGTGCATTCAGGTGGTATAAAGAAGACGTTTATTCAGGTGGTATAAAGTAGACATGCATTCAGATGGTATAAAGTAAACGTGCATTCAGGTGGTATAAAGTAGACGTGCATTCAGGTGGTATAAAGTAGATTTGCATTCAGATGGTATAAAGTAAACGTGCATTCAGATGGTATAAAGTAGACGTTTATTCAGGTGGTATAAAGTAGACATGCATTCAGATGGTATAAAGTAAACGTGCATTCAGGTGGTATAAAGTAGACGTGCATTCAGGTGGTATAAAGTAGATTTGCATTTAGTTGGTATAAAGTAAACGTGCATTCAGATGGTATAAAGTAGACGTGCATTCAGGTGGTATAAAGTAGACGTGCATTCAGGTGGTATAAAATAAACGTGCATTTAGGTGGTATAAAGTAGACGTGCATTCAGGTGGTATAAAGTAGACGTGCATTCAGGTGGTATAAAGTAAACGTGCATTCAGATGGTATAAAGTAGACTTGCATTCAGGTGGTATAAAGTAAACGTGCATTCAGGTGGTATAAAGTAGACGTGCATTCAGGTGATATAAAGTAAATGTGCATTCAGGTGGTATAAAGTAGACGTGCATTCAGGTGGTATAAAGTAAACGTGCATTCAGGTGGTATAAAGTAAACATGCATTCAGGTGGTATAAAGTAGACGTGCATTCAGGTGGTATAAAGTAAATGTGCTTTCAGGTGGTAAAAAGTAAACGTGCATTTAAGTGGTATAAAGTAGACGTGCATTCAGGTTGTATAAAGTAGACGTGCATTCAGGTGGTATAAAGTAAATGTGCTTTCAGGTGGTAAAAAGTAAACGTGCATTTAAGTGGTATAAAGTAAACGTGCATTCAGGTTGTATAAAGTAGACGTGCATTCAGGTTGTATAAAGTAGACGTGCATTCAGGTGGTATAAAGTAAACGTACATTCAGATGGTATAAAGTAGACGTGCATTCAGATGGTATAAAGTAGTTGTGCATTCAGATGGTATAAAGTAGACGTGCATTCAGATGGTATAAAGTAAACGTACATTCAGATGGTATAAAGTAGACGTGCATTCAGATGGTATAAAGTAGTTGTGCATTCAGATGGTATAAAGTAGACATGCATTCAGATGGTATAAAGTAGTTGTGCATTCAGATGGTATAAAGTAGACGTACATTCAGATGGTATAAAGTAAACGTACATTCAGATGGTATAAAGTAGACGTGCATTCAGATGGTATAAAGTAGTTGTGCATTCAGATGGTATAAAGTAGACGTACATTCAGATGGTATAAAGTAAACGTACATTCAGATGGTATAAAGTAAATGTGCATTCAGATGGTATAAAGTAGTTGTGCATTCAGATGGTATAAAGTAGACATGCATTCAGATGGTATAAAGTAGTTGTGCATTCAGATGGTATAAAGTAGACGTACATTCAGATGGTATAAAGTAAACGTACATTCAGATGGTATAAAGTAGACGTGCATTCAGATGGTATAAAGTAGTTGTGCATTCAGATGGTATAAAGTAGACGTACATTCAGATGGTATAAAGTAAACGTACATTCAGATGGTATAAAGTAGACGTACATTCAGATGGTATAAAGTAAACGTGCATTCAGATGGTATAAAGTACAGGGAGTGCAGAATTATTAGGCAAGTTGTATTTTTGAGGATTAATTTTATTATTGAACAACAACCATGTTCTCAATGAACCCAAAAAACGAATTAATATCAAAGCTGAATAGTTTTGGAAGTAGTTTTTAGTTTGTTTTTAGTTATAGCTATTTTAGGGGGATATCTGTGTGTGCAGGTGACTATTACTGTGCATAATTATTAGGCAACTTAAGAAAAAACAAATATATACCCATTTTAATTATTTATTTTTACCAGTGAAACCAATATAACATCTCAACATTCACAAATATACATTTCTGACATTCAAAAACAAAACAAAAACAAATCAGTGACCAATATAGCCACCTTTCTTTGCAAGGACACTCAAAAGCCTGCCATCCATGGATTCTGTCAGTGTTTTGATCTGTTCACCATCAACATTGCGTGCAGCAGCAACCACAGCCTCCCAGACACTGTTCAGAGAGGTGTACTGTTTTCCCTCCTTGTAAATCTCACATTTGATGATGGACCACAGGTTCTCAATGGGGTTAAGATCAGGTGAACAAGGAGGCCATGTCATTAGATTTTCTTCTTTTATACCCTTTCTTGCCAGCCACGCTGTGGAGTACTTGGACGCGTGTGATGGAGCATTGTCCCGCATGAAAATCATGTTTTTCTTGAAGGATGCAGACTTCTTCCTGTACCACTGCTTGAAGAAGGTGTCTTCCAGAAACTGGCAGTAGGACTGGGAGTTGAGCTTGACTCCATCCTCAACCCGAAAAGGCCCCACAAGCTCATCTTTGATGATACCAGCCCAAACCAGTACTCCACCTCCACCTTGCTGGCGTCTGAGTCGGACTGGAGCTCTCTGCCCTTTACCAATCCAGCCACGGGCCCATCCATCTGGCCCATCAAGACTCACTCTCATTTCATCAGTCCATAAAACCTTAGAAAAATCAGTCTTGAGATATTTCTTGGCCCAGTCTTGACGTTTCAGCTTGTGTGTCTTGTTCAGTGGTTGTCGTCTTTCAGCCTTTCTTACCTTGGCCATGTCTCTGAGTATTGCACACCTTGTGCTTTTGGGCACTCCAGTGATGTTGCAGCTCTGAAATATGGCCAAACTGGTGGCAAGTGGCATCTTGGCAGCTGCACGCTTGACTTTTCTCAGTTCATGGCCAGTTATTTTGCGCCTTGGTTTTTCCACACGCTTCTTGCGACCCTGTTGACTATTTTGAATGAAACGCTTGATTGTTCGATGATCACGCTTCAGAAGCTTTGCAATTTTAAGAGTGCTGCATCCCTCTGCAAGATATCTCACTATTTTTGACTTTTCTGAGCCTGTCAAGTCCTTCTTTTGACCCATTTTGTCAAAGGAAAGGAAGTTGCCTAATAATTATGCACACCTGATATAGGGTGTTGATGTCATTAGACCACACCCCTTCTCATTACAGAGATGCACATCACCTAATATGCTTAATTGGTAGTAGGCTTTCGAGCCTATACAGCTTGGAGTAAGACAACATGCATAAAGAGGATGATGTGGTCAAAATACTAATTTGCCTAATAATTCTGCACTCCCTGTAGTTGTGCATTCAGGTGGTATAAAGTAAACGTGCATTCAGATGGTATAAAGTAGACGTGCATTCAGGTGTTATAAAGTAGACGTGCATTTAGGTGGTATAAAGTAAACGTGCATTCAGATGGTATAAAGTAGACGGGCATTCAGATGGTATAAAGTAGTTGTGCATTCAGATGGTATAAAGTAGTTGTGCATTCAGATGGTATAAAGTAGACGTGCATTCAGATGGTATAAAGTAAACGTGCATTCAGATGGTATAAAGTAGACGTGCATTCAGATGGTATAAAGTAAAAGTGCATTCAGATGGTATAAAGTAGTTGTGCATTCAGGTGGTATAAAGTAGACGTTTATTCAGGTGGTATAAAGTAGACATGCATTCAGATGGTATAAAGTAGTTGTGCATTCAGGTGGTATAAAGTAGACGTGCATTCAGATGGTATAAAGTAAAAGTGCATTCAGATGGTATAAAGTAAACGTGCATTCAGGTGGTATAAAGTAGACATGCATTCAGATGGTATAAAGTAAACGTGCATTCAGATGGTATAAAGTAGACGTGCATTCAGATGGTATAAAGTAAAAGTGCATTCAGATGGTATAAAGTAGTTGTGCATTCAGGTGGTATAAAGTAGACGTTTATTCAGGTGGTATAAAGTAGACATGCATTCAGATGGTATAAAGTAAACGTGCATTCAGGTGGTATAAAGTAGACGTGCATTCAGGTGGTATAAAGTAGATTTGCATTCAGTTGGTATAAAGTAAACATGCATTCAGATGGTATAAAGTAGACGTGCATTCAGGTGGTATAAAGTAGACATGCATTCAGGTGGTATAAAATAAACGTGCATTTAGGTGGTATAAAGTAGACGTGCATTCAGGTGGTATAAAGTAGACGTGCATTCAGGTGGTATAAAGTAAACGTGCATTCAGATGGTATAAAGTAGACTTGCATTCAGGTGGTATAAAGTAAACGTGCATTCAGGTGGTATAAAGTAGACGTGCATTCAGGTGGTATAAAGTAAATGTGCATTCAGGTGGTATAAAGTAGACGTGCATTCAGGTGGTATAAAGTAAACGTGCATTCAGGTGGTATAAAGTAGACATGCATTCAGGTGGTATAAAGTAGACGTGCATTCAGATGGTATAAAGTAGACGTGCATTCAGATGGTATAAAGTAGACGTGCATTCAGGTGGTATAAAGTAGAAGTGCATTCAGGTGGTATAAAGTAAATGTGCTTTCAGGTGGTAAAAAGTAAACGTGCATTTAAGTGGTATAAAGTAGACGTGCATTCAGGTGGTATAAAGTAAACGTGCATTCAGGTGGTATAAAGTAAACGTGCATTCAGATGGTATAAAGTAGACGTGCATTCAGGTGGTATAAAGTAAACATGCATTCAGATGGTATAAAGTAGACGTGCATTCAGGTGGTATAAAGTAAACGTGCATTCAGGTGGTATAAAGTAGACGTGCATTCAGGTGGTATAAAGTAGACGTGCATTCAGATGGTATAAAGTAGATTTGCATTCAGATGGTATAAAGTAAATGCGCATTCAGATGGTATAAAGTAGACGTGCATTCAGGTATTATAAAGTATGTTTCCTTTTAAAAGGGACACTGAACTTAAATTTTTTCTTTTGTGATTTAGATAGAGCATGACATTTTAAGCAACTTTCTAATTTACTTCGATTAGCAAATTTTCTTTATTCTCTTGGTATCTTTATTTGAAATGCAAGAATGTTAGTTTAGATGCCGGCCCATTTTTGGTAAACAACCTGGGTTGTCCTTGCTGATTGGTGAATAAATTCATCCACTAATAAAAAAGTGCTGTCCATAGTCTGAACCAAGAAAAAAAGCTTAGATGCCTTCTTTTTCAAATAAAGATAACAAGAGAGCAAATAAAAATTGATAATAGAAGTAAATTAGAAAGTTGCTTAAAATTGCATGCTCTATCTGAATCACAAAAAACAAAAAATTGGGTTCAGTGTCCCTTTAACAAATACAAAAAAACAGCATTTATTTTTTTTTTGGAGCCGGATTTCTTCTTGTAAAAAAAGTGCAACACATAAAGATCTGGGTTTGTACAGATCTTTGTGTGCTGCACTTTCACAAGAAGAAATCCGGCTCAGAAAATAGACAAATGCCGATGGTGGCGGCCATATTTGGCATTTGTTTTAAAAGGAAACACAGAAACGCACATGTTTAGCATAAAGTGCATTTTTTTTTGCAGTTGTTTAATATTTAAAACCAGTTAGGGGAAGCTATGTAGAAGGGTTAGCCTTGAGAAGTCAGCAGGGTTCAGTTCATATTCTGAGAATTAGACAATCCTCAATTTTCAGAGCTAAATTTATTACAATGGGCGCACAATAAATAATGAAAGAAAATTGCAAAGTTGTTTCATTATGCATAAATAAACATTGTATATTTAAATCTGAAGGTGTTTACTGTCCCTTTAATGCTTTGGTTTAGGTTAGGGCTAGTGGAACTTCATCCTCTGTTAGGGGTCTGGGATATTAATAGCGAATAAGTGTGAGGATTAATGATGGACTATGGATTATAATTAATGATGTGCCATCATCATTTAGGGGGTTGGGTGGCTGTTAAGGAGTTGGAGTGAGGGTTTGGGTTAGGCTTAGTAACATGCCATCATCAGTCAGGGGGCTAAGTGACTAGGGCTAGGAAGATGGCGTATGGGTTAATGTCAGGGTTTGGATTAAAGCTAGTGATGTGTCATCATCAGTTAGAGGGCTGGATGACTGTTAGAGAGTTGGGTTGAGGGTTAATGTCAGGGTTTGGGTTAGGGTTAGTAACATGCATTATCAGTCAGGGGGCTTGGTGACTAGGGCTAGGAAGATGGCTTGAGGTTTAATGCCAGGGTTTGGATTATAATTAGTGATGTATCATCATCAAGTAGAGGGCTGGATGACTGTTAGGGAGTTAGGGTGAGGGTTAATGTTAGGGGTCGGGTTGGGGTTAGTGTTAAAGGGATAGTACACTGTAAAATTGTTTTCTTCTGTTATGTGTGATCAGTCCACGGGTCATCATTACTTCTGGGATATAACTCCTCCCCAACAGGAAATGCAAGAGGATTCACCCAGCAGAGCTGCATATAGCTCCTCCCCTCTACGTCAGTCCCAGTCATTCTCTTGCACCCAACGACTAGATAGGATGTGTGAGAGGACTATGGTGATTATACTTAGTTTTTATGACTTCAATCAAAAGTTTGTTATTTTACAATAGCACCGGAGCGTGTTATTACTTCTCTGGCAGAGTTTGAGGAAGAATCTACCAGAGTTTTTTACTATGATTTTAACCGGAGTAGTTAAGATCATATTGCTGTTCTCGGCCATCTGAGGGAGGTAAAAGCTTCAGATCAGGGGACAGCGGGCAGATGAATCTGCATTGAGGTATGTAGCAGTTTTTATTTTCTGAATGGAATTGATGAGAAAATCCTGCCATACCGTTATAATGACATGTATGTATACACTTCAGTATTCTGGGGATGGTATTTCACCGGAACTACTCTGTTAAAAGTCACTAATCCTTTTAATAAGTATTTATCATGTTAAACGTTTTTGCTGGAATGTAGAATCGTTTACATTTCTGAGGTACTGAGTGAATAAATATTTGGGCATTATTTTCCACTTGGCAGTTGTTTGCTTTTAATTGTGACAGTTTCGTTTCTCTTCACTGCTGTGTGTGAGGGGGAGGGGCCGTTTTTGGCGCTCTTTGCTACGCATCAAAAATTTCCAGTCAGCTACTCTCTTCGCTTCATACTTTTTCCAAATTTTACAAATTTGATACTTTTGCTTCTTCGGAGGCTATTTTTGGGAGAAAGGTTCTTCAGGCAGTGGTTCCTTCTGTATAATGAGCCTGCCTATCCCTCCCGTCATCCGTGTACTTTTGCTTTGGTATTGGTATCCCAGAAGTAATGATGACCCGTGGACTGATCACACATAACAGAAGAAAACATAATTTATGCTTACCTGATAAATTCCTTTCTTCTGTTGTGTGATCAGTCCACGGCCCGCCCTGTTTTAAGGCAGGTAAATATCTTTTAAATTATACTCCAGTCACCACTTCACCCTTGGTTACTCCTTTCTCGTTGATTCTTGGTCGAATGACTGGGACTGACGTAGAGGGGAGGAGCTATATGCAGCTCTGCTGGGTGAATCCTCTTGCATTTCCTGTTGGGGAGGAGTTATATCCCAGAAGTAATGATGACCCGTGGACTGATCACACAACAGAAGAAAGGAATTTATCAGGTAAGCATAAATTATGTTTTTCCATAAATGTATTTTAAATGACTTGTTATACCAACTGCAGAGTATAAAATATTTGAGAAATTGCATTTTCGGGTTTATTTGTGTATCTGAAGTAGCTGGTTTTGTGCTTTGAAACCACAGCCTATTACAATGGGTTGAGCTTCAGGTAATATCAGATCTCATTATGTTATCACTTTCATGTACACAGACTTGCTTCCTTATCTTATATTTGTCTGGAACACCAAAGCTCAATACATAGAGAGAACAATGGAAAATTATCATTTTATTACTTAACTATCATGTTAAGGGTGAGGGTGTAATCTCTTCTGCTGGCTGTGTTTACTTAGGCTTGTCAATAGCATATACGCCAGTATCAAAACTTTCAGTATAGGTTGGGAAACCACAAGCTAAATCAGCTGTTTCAAATGCTGAAATATGAGTAAAGGAGCTACTTGCAACCAATTTAATACACTCTAGCAGGTAAAAAGGATCATTGGGAATAATTTAAAGGGGAGAAAGTTTTTGGGTGAACTGTCCCTTTAAGGTTATCTCTAAGAGGTAAAACTAGGCTTTGAGGTTTTTAGGGTTAAGGTAAAGTCTGGCTTAACCACAGAGGCAGAACTTTTTTCTCACTTTCTGCAATCAGATTATTATTTTTTTAGCGAATATTTTCAGCAGGTAATTTTGAAATGAAATGAAATTTTAAATTAAGCATTTAAACTAAAGCACCATCTCAATTTCAATGTGTTGATTAAACGTAGAAAAAAGCATTTTTTTAAGTTTTATAATGTAATGCCGCAGTTGAAAATTGCATTGCAAATTAGCTGCAGAGAAACAAATACATTTTGTTAAATTTTTAAGATGTCTGTTGAATAAATTTGTTTCCTTTGCTCTTGGTCTAACATCACATAATTATAAGGTAAAATATAGGAATAAAAATGATGCTTTGCTCACAAGAACGTCTGACATGCAGGAGTCAAAGTTTTGCAGACCTGAAAAGGCTAGGGGGTGGGATTGAAAAAAATCCTAGAGAGACAGTCATCAATCAATGTGCTGCCTTTTTGCAGTGCTGCTCTCTATTTGACTGTTTTCCTTAAACATGCTTCACTCTGGCTGCATTGTGTTAAGGAAAAGTTACACTGTGCAGCCAGAGCACGGCACTATTTGAAGAGAGCAGCTTAATGTGAAACAGTGCTGCAAAGTGAAAGCGCTAACAGTTCCTGCATGTGTCCTGTTCTTTGTGCAGACATGCTGCATTTTCTGCGATAACATCTCAGATAACAGCATGTTCTCTCTTGTGAGGGCTTAATGTGAAAACTAAGATAGTTTTAGGGTTAGGATTAAGACTGTGGTTAGGGCTAGGATTATGATTAGGCCTAGAGATGGGGATAGTATTTGGGAAATATTGGAAGTTATATACTATGTTCTTATAACTTCAGTCTCTTATTTACTATCACCACCACACTGGAAGGAGCAGTTTTTAACTTTTTTTATATTCTTCTCTGATAGCCAATCAATTTTTTGGGAAGGTGGTTTGGTGATGAAGAGCACTTTAATTGTCTGATATAAATGTATCATCAATCTTAATTATTGAGGTAAATTCTTTGAATGTATCTCCACATCTAGTAAAGGGATATTAAACGCAAAATTGAATTCACCATAACATGATTAATGAAACCTTGTTAAAAATCTATGTGTTGTATTATCATAAAACAGACAATGCAATAACACTGGGTTTCAAAATTACTTCCATTATCCCTGCCCCCTGAATCTGTATCATGTGACAGACATCATCTAATCACAAAATGCATATACATATATACTGTGGACTCTTGCAGGTGCTCAATAGAAGCCGGTTTACTGTCCCTTTAATTCTACATGCTGTTCTTAAGCATAGGGAAAACATCTGCAAGATGGCAGAGACACTTCCATTCTATCCAGCGAGACTACTCCCAATCACTTTCATAAATAATTTTGCAAGAGTATTTGCAAAGCATTGCATTTATAATTATTATTTTTTGTGTTTTTTTCGTGTGAGATATCATGTATTGCAAACCTCATGTATTATGCCACTGTGTTGTATTTTACCGACTTGCCCAGTAAATTATGCTAATTTCTAAGCCCTTGAAGCCAGCCTCTTATCTCAGTGCATTTTCACAGTTTTTCACAGTTAGACATTGCTAGTTCATGTGTGCCATATAGATAACATTGTGTTCACACATTTGCTTTGTTTTTTAGATATCCTTTGTTATAAGCTACCTCAAGGTAGGCTCATAAACTGATTTCTAAGCCGCTGAAGGCTGCCTCTTATCTCAGTTTTCACAGCTAGATTGTGCTTGTTTGTGTGTACCATATTATATAACACTGTGCTCACTCCAGTGGAGTTATTTATGAATCAGCACTGATTGGCTAAAATACAAGTCTCAAAATAATTGAGATAAGGGGGCAGTCTGCAGAGGCTTGGATACACGCCAGGTAAACAAAGAGGTAAAAAGTGTATTAATATAATAGTGTTGGTTATTCAAAACAGGGGAATGGGTAATAAAAGGATTATCTATATTTTTAAACAATAAACATAGACTGTCCCTTTAATATATAAATTAAGATGCTATCATGGTCAAACTTCTTCTAAGTGTATTGGGATCTAATTATAAACAAATGATCATTTAAAGGGACATGAAACCCAAATGTTTTCTTTCAGGATTTAGAAAGAGCATGCAATTTTAAACAACTTTCTAATTTAATTCTATTATCTAAGTTGCTTCATTCTCTTGATATCCTTTACTAAAAAGCATATCCAGATAGGCACAATAGCTGCTGATTGGTGGCAGCACATAGATGCTGTGTGTGATTGGCTCACCCTTGTGTATTGCTATTTCTTAAACAAAGGATATCAAAAGAATTAAGCAAATTAGATAATAGAAGTAAATTGGAATGTTGTTTAAAATTGCATTCTCTATCTGAATCATGATAGAAAATCTTTGAGTTTAATGTCCCTTTAAAATCAATCCTAGGAGCTTTAGTTCCTGTTTTTTGCTGTATAATTATTTATGAAGATTTATGCTAATTAACTGTCTGTATTTTTTTTTCTTCCAGAAAAGGTGACAATCTTACTCATGTATTGCACAAATATAGATGCTAATGACTGAAACACTCACTAACAAAACTGTGAAAAATATAGGTGAAGCAACGCTCAGTGAATTTCTAATATAATCTCACATTTATAACAAGGTCCACTGACAACATCACAGCCGTCAATAAATCTAGGCCATTATGTGGTATTTAGTGTCATATCTATAGCTGATAAATACATGCAAGTGTTCAAAATAATAACATTATAATTATACTACTAAATATGCAAGATTAGGTCACAGGGCCATTTTTAACATTAATCTATCACGATCAAGAGCCTATGTCCATACATTAATGCTCAATATTGAAAGGTTTCTATTGCACGCCACTTTATATTTTCATGTCATTCAAAAGAAGTGATTGACAGTTGTATAAACTGAAAGCTTTTTTTCTTTTACCGTAAGCAATGAATACTTTAACGTAGTGTGAAATGAGTGCCTGCCCTTTAACCCCGCCGCTTCATTTTTTAAGCCATCACACAAATTTAAAATGCTTGCAGTAATGCTGAATGATTGGTTCTGTGGTAGATTTAAAGATATACATTTTCAGCATTAGTCATTCCACTTGAAAAATTAACCAAATGTGAAAGTACCTATTGATAATGTCTGGCCTGAACAACCACTAAAAATCTATCCATCTTTTTTTCTTTAAGACATTTAAGCGTGAATAATACAATTAATAAAGCTTTTGTAAAAAAAAAAAAAAAATACAAGTGTCAATATTAATGCAAATATAACTTCAGTCAGATGAAAATAAAAATGTGTTTCTTTAGCGTTTTATAAGAATGAAGCTTTGATAAGGGTTTTGGAGCAGAACAGCAAAGGGAAAAAGTCTCTTATATTTGGCCTATTACCGGTATATGTATGATCATACCAGACCTCCCACCCAGGCCAAATCCCGCAGAATTGTAACAGGTTAGGAAGTCTTGCCCTCTGACCTTCCACAGATTATTTTTCAGGATTGCCCCAGCAAACCCATAACAGCACTGCGGCGACCCAGTTGCTTCCGGCATGGCCCCGGACACTGAACACCTGTGTGCCATTTGCCTCACCTCCCTGCCTGTTAGAATGTGTGTCATTTATGGAAGCCATTTTATTTACTTTGTCTAAGAGCATTTTAAAGTGTATTACTGTTTGTTTGAGATCTTTTTAACAGCAATCAGGCTATAAGGCTCACCTATACTTCCTGATAACTTAAAAAAAAAGAAAGAAATATATTTATTTTTTATTATTTATTTTTTTTGGCAACATTTATATATATATATATATATATATATATATATTTATTTTTAAATTTAAATAGTAATTTTTTAAATTTAATATGCATGTTAGATGTTTTTTGTCTTTTTAAAGCTTATTTAAATTTAAAATATATTTTTTGCATTAGAAAAGCTTAAAGGGACACTGAACCCAATTTTTTTTCTTTTATGATTCAGATAGAGCTTGCAATTTTAAACAACTTTCTAATTTACTCCTAATATCAATTTTTCTTCATTCTCTTGCTATCTTTATTTGAAAAAGAAGGCATCCTAACTTTTTTATTAGTTCAGAACTCTGGACAGCACTTTTTTATTGGTGGATGAATTTATCCACCAATCAGCAAGAACAACCCAGGTTGTTCACCAAAAACGGCCCGGCATCTAAACTTACATTCTTGCATTTCAAATAAAGATACCAAAAGAATGAAGAAAATTTGATAATAGGAGTAAATTAGAAAGTTGTTTAAAATGTCATGCTCTGTCTGAATCACAAAAGAAAAAAATTGGGTTCAGTGTCCCTTTAAGTCAAAGCTGTGTATTTTGATTTTAAAGTTAACAGGAAGTGCACGTATGTCCTTAAGGACCGATTGCTCATTGACTGATAAGCAGAATTCCAAGTACTATCTTAGTGGGCAGTGACACACTCTGCATTCATAAAATCAAAACCTTTTTTTCCCCTTACTACAGGAAACTTCATTTTACAAGAAGCAAAAAAAAACCTAAACAAACTGGAATACACTTTAAAAATGCCTTCCTTTAGATAAAAATTTGAGAAAAAAAATATACACACAGGATGGTTATGCTAAAAAAAAAGTTTGTGTGTGTGTATATTTAAATGTAGATTTGTTGAAATGAAAAGAGATTAAGTAAATACTGTTGAAATTGAAAGTGAAACTTAAATGTTTGTATACAACGTATACCTAGATATCTATTTCTAATTGGCTGATAGGAACATCCATTTTCAACTGATGTAATATATTTTAAAATATTCCCTTTTTGACAGAACAGAGAGCATTTTTGAGCACAATGCTCCTTTAAAACAAACACTACATGACACGAGGCTAACAATTTATAATCTAGAACATAATATTTGTAGCTTCACATTCTATTAATTTGAAAGTTGAATTTTAATATTATCTCAGCGCCTTTTTTTTATTTTAATCACAAATTGCAGCAATTCAATTCAAAGGCGTTTTTTTTTACATCATCTTGAATTTAATAGGTGGATTAATTATCCAATTTTTCATTTGCTCTTCGGGTTGGTGTTTATTAAGTAAAACCTACAGGAGAATAATTTATGACTGAAATTGCATTTCCTGTAATATTGTAATACTACACCAATGATTAGATATCATTTGGAAACTGAGTCGCATGAGGATGGAAGGCTTATTAAAGCCTATTTGCACATTTCATAAGAGAAATAATGTGTTTTGTATTATTACCCATGCATTTCAAGCTCTCTAATAGAATACTATAGAGAAGCATTGCAAATTAGGCCTTTATTTACAATTGCTGTCTTATACTATTGCATACAAAATACCTCTATTTAATTGCTTCATGCACAGTTTTATTTATTAGCTAATGTGTGTGGAGCGCAGGGAACCTGAAACAAAGAGACATTTATGTGATATTCTGATCAGATTCTCCTTGAGTTCTGAAAAGCTAAATGTAAATACGTGGTAGAGAACCTCAGTCCCTTAGTTTAGCAGGGAAAATATTTAAAGTAATGTGCTTATAAATTAATAATTTTGCAAATTGAATATTTGTAGGGAAATTAAATGCTTAAATGGAAAGAAAACACATGGGGCAAGATCTATCAAATTTGGGGCGTACATTCCCTATACTCTCAATTAAACCTCAGATCAGATGCATAGGTCTGCATTCCCTATACTCTCAATGAAACCTCAGATCAGATGCATAGGTCTGCATTCCCTATACTCACAAAGAAACCTCAGATCAGATGCATAGCCCTGCATTCCCTTTACTCTTGATGAAACCTCTAATCAGATGCAAAGCCGTGCATTCCCTATACTCTCAATAAAACTGTAGATCAGATGAACACCCCTGCATTCCATTTTCTCTCAATAAAACCTCAGATCAGATGCACACCCCTGCATTCCCTATACTCTCAATGAAACCTCAGATCAGATGCATAGGCCTGCATTCCCTATACTCTCAATTAAACCTCAGATCAGAGGCATAGGTCTGCATTCCCTATACTCTCAAATAAACCTCAGATCAGATGCATAGGCCTGCATTCCCTGTACACTGGGTGAAACCTCAGATCAGATGCATAGGCTTGAATTCGCTATACTCTCAATGAAACCTCAGATCAGATGAACATCCCTGCTTTCCCTATACTCTCAATTAAACCTCAGATCAGATGCATAGGCTTGCAATCCCTATACTCTCAATTAAACTTCAGATCAGATGAACACCTCTGCATTCCCTATACACTCAATGAAACCTCAGATCAGATGCATAGGCCTGTATTTCCTATACTCTCAATTAAATCTCAGATCAGATTCCCCCAACCTCTCCTCCTTTAAACGCTCCCTAAAGACCTTCTTGTTCAGGGAAGCCTATCACCAAATCAGTAACTAATGAATTCCACTTGCCTAATAGTTGCCCTCATCTAACTTCACACTAACATCATTCCCACCTTTGCAGTCCCCACCTCCTGTTTCTCACCCTCCTACCCATTTAGATTGTAAGTTCCCACGGGAACAGGGCTCCCAATTCCTCCTGTATTTGTTTGTTAAATTTTGTCTGGTGTCTCATATTGTACTGTCCTTTTATCTTTGTTACCCATGGATAGTGCTGCGGAATCTGTTGGCGCTTTATAAATAAAGAATAATAATAATAATCAGATGCACACCCCTGCATTCCCTATACTCTAAGTGAAACCTCAGATCAGAGGCACACCCCTGCATTCCCTATATTCTCAATGAAACCTCAGATCAGATGCATAGGCCTGCATTCCCTATACTCTCAATGAAACCTCAGATCAGATGCACACCCCTGCATTTCCTTTACTCTTGATGAAACCTCAGATCAGTTGCATAGCCCTGCATTCCCTATACTCGCAATGAAACCTCAGATCAGATGCACACCCCTGCATTCCCTTTACTCTTGATGAAACCTCAGATCAGTTGTATAGCCCTGCATTCCCTATACTCGCAATGAAACCTCAGATCAGATGCACACCCCTGCATTCCCTATACTCTCAATGAAACCTCAGATCAGATACATGGCCCTGCATTCCCTATACTCTAAATCTCTGGTTTTCAAACCTGTCCTCAGGCCTCCCCAACGGTCCAGGTTTTCTGGATTACCTTGGATGAGAGCAGGTAAAATAACCATATTTACTAATCAGCTGATTGTTTCACTTGTGCTCCATTTGAAAACCAGTGGTCTAAATGAAACTTCAGATCAGATGCATAGGCTTGCATTCCCTATACTCTCAATTAAACCTTAGATCATATATATATCCCTGTGTTCCCTAAACTCAAAGAAACCAAAGATTATAAGAATATCGCTCTATTCACTGTAAACTCAATGAAACCTTTTTACTGGTTATTGCCCTGTTGTATTCTGTTATCACACGCCCCTAGTACCACATTTGCCATAAAGCACATTGGTCATGTCAACATGTTGCAGATAGTAAAATATGGTCTATCCATGCATGAAAAGCTTTCTAGACATTGTCCATCCCCAAAGTGGACTGGCCAACAAACATAGGAACTCATATCTGCACAAGATGATAGCCTCTGGATTCTGAGAGGGTCTAAATTAAAAGTTTTTTTTCTAAGAAACAGACATCAAATTAATTATTCATGTATATTGTTAACTCTACAACATTACATGCAGCCTTGGTATTATGCCTTTTGATGTTTTCCTGAATAGTCAGAGCTTCTCTGTTGGGTACAGTCATTTATTGTCAAAATTCTCATCACATGAGAAGTAGCACGTCTGACTGAATGTGAACCGTATTATAGCACTGCATTAGCACACGTCCTTGTGCCGCATGGTAATAGCGCAGGGTCTCATGTTGACACCAAGAACAAGTAATGTAAGACCAAAGATATTGCTTTGATCTTCCATTTTCTTAATCCAAGTCCAATAATTACTAGTTACTACCATTATGATCATTTGTTGCAGTAAATGCTTTTAAAAGGCTGTTTGTGCCTGGAGCAATAATTATTTAATAGAATTTAGCAATAAAGTGAAATGTATGGAAATTTACATTTAAAGGGACATGAAGCACATTTTTTTCCCTTTTGTAATTCAAAGAGAGCCTGCAATTTTAAACGACTTTCCAATAGGCTTCTATTGTCCTCTTTTGCTTTGTTCTCCTGGTATCCTTTGTTGAAAAGCATACCTAGATAAGCTCATGAGTTGCGGCTGCACATATATGCCTCATGTTATTGGCTCAGCCATGTGCGTTGTTGTTTCTTCAACAAAGGATACCGAGAGAATTAAGCAATTTAGATAACAGAAGTAAATTGAAAAATGGTGGAGTTATTTATGAAAGGGCACTGATTAGCTAAAATTCAAGTCTGTCAAAAGAATGAAAATAAGGGGGCAGTCTGCACAGGCTTATATACACGGTAATCACAGAGGTAAAAAGTATATTAATATAACAGTGTTGTTTATGCAAACTGGGAAATGGGTAATAAAGGGATTGTCTATATTAAAATAACAATTGTATGTTCATTAAATGTTTCATTTTGACATTACTGTCCTTTTGCACAAAAGTGCCCTCTGGTGTCTTCCATAGTTGTTATATGTTTGCTCATGTTTTGATGATGGTGTATAATTTTGACCGATACTGTAATTCACCCTTCCGATTTGACTAATGTATGTATTAGTACTTGCAATAATGCAACAACAAACATTTCATTCAACATTTATGTGTCACCTGGATTGACACATATGTAACTTTTTGCTAAAAACTGACACATGTCACCTGCACTGTTTTGGACACATAATGCCAGTACTCAATACCAAAGTGCTGATTTGAAATATATTTATATGGTAGATTTTCTCTGTGTAATCATTAAAGTCTTAAAGCGACTTTTAACTAAGAATTAAATTCCCCATAAAGTGACATGCAAGTCAAAATGAAACGTGAATGATTCAGATAGAGCAAGCATATTTAAGAAACTTTTCTATTTACTTGCAGTATCAAATTTACATTGCTCTCTTGGTATCCTTTTGTTGAAAAGCATACCTAGGTAATCTTAAAAATAGCAAAGCACTACCGGGAGCTAGCAGGTGATTGGTGGCTGTGCACATATACCTCTTGTCATTGGCTCACCTGATAAGTTCAGCCAGGGCCCAGTAGTGCACTGTTACTCTGGAGCTGATGCTAAAGGGACATGAATCCTATTTTTTTCTTTTCTTTCATGGCTCAGATAGAACATGCAAATTAAAATGACATTCCAATTTATTTAAATAATCAAATGTGTTTTGTTCTCTTTGTATCATTTGTTGAAAAGTATACCTAGGTAGGCTCAGAAGCTGCTGATTGGTGGCTGCATATTTTTGCCTCTTATTATTGACTTTCAGCTAGCTCCCAGTAGTGCATTACTGCTCCTTCAACAATGGGTACCAAGAAAATGAAGCAAATTAGACAATAGAAGTGAGTTAGAAAGTTGTTTAAAATTAAATGATCTATCTGAATCATGAAATACGTTTTTGGGGGTTTGCAGAGGTTAATCACATAGTTAAATGCAAACAACAGTGCATTAATAAAATGTTCTAGCACATGAATCCGCCTTTTATTAATTACATTATTTAAAATGAAACAACATTACAATATAAATGTGTGATTTCTTTTGCTGGTATAATAAATTGCTTTTTTCTAAAAGTTATGTTTGTCCCATCCAACCATAAGAGGTTGAAAAGCAAATTCTGTTCCCTCAGTATAAAGCAAATTGCCTGAACCAGCTACAGTTATTGCTTAGAGCAGTGCTCGAGGTAAGCACATAGGTTTAAGCAAGCAAGAGTGCAAAGAATGAGAGAGCATTTTCTAATTGCAGCTTTATGTCTTATAACTTAATAGAGTATACTTTTTCACATACTTTGCTGTCATTTTGAGCGGTTTAATTTCCATAATGCAGTCCTGATGAACGGGCACTGCTGTGCAGTGCTCAGGAAGGGGATGGTGTATCTGATAGAGTTTAATGGCGTATCTGATAGAGTTTAATGGCTTTTGGAGAGTGGCGCAGCATTAATCAAACATGCTAAAGCTGACAATACATTATGCTAAAATTGCAATGTTTTTAAACTACTTAGATTTCTCAAATCTTACTGAAAGATATGAGAGATATCAAGTGTTGGAAGAGTCGTTTAACAGTGATTGAAGATCCTACAAGTTGCTAAAAGCTATTTATGTCTTTGACTCAGACTATATGACGGCTGTAAGATACATCACACTGTCTGCGCAAATGTGATTTCTCCCTGTATACTGAGAGGATAATGTATGATGCTATTCCCCGGACTATGCACCTTTTTTGTTATACTATCACACTTGCATACAAGCTAGAATTATATTTACTAGCAAATACATATACGCAGTTAGTTTAAAAAAGAAGTGTACAACATTAACCCTTTGGCTATCTTAGAGCTCTGCATTAGATTGCAGCACACTCATGGAACCAAAGTGTTAATACTGTTTATATATATTTCAATTTCTTTTGCATGATGTACCGAGTCCACGGATTCATCCTAACTTGTGGGATATTGTCCTTCCTGACAGGAAGTAGCAAAGAGAGCACCACAGCAAAGCTGTCTATATAGCTCCCCCCCTTAACTCCACCCCACAGTCATTCTCTTTGCTGGCTCTAAGCAGGAAGAGTAAAGAGAAGAGGTGTTAAACTGTTAGTTTTATTTTATCTTCAATCAAGTGTTTGTTATTTTTAAATGGTACCGGTGTTGTACTATTTACTCTCAGGCAGGACATAGATGAAGATTTCTGCCTGAAGGATGTTGATCTTAGCATTTGTAACTAAGGTCCACTGCTCTTCCCACAGAAGCTGAGGAGTACAGGAAAACTTCAGTGTGAGGAACGGTTTCTTGCTATACAGCAATGAGGTATGTTCAGTCATATTTTCTGCAGAGACTGTGTTAACTCAGAAAGGCTGACAGTGTCCCCATTAGGGTAAGCAGTAATCCTAGTGTTATCAGAGGTTTTTACTAGCTTGCATAAAGGGTTAATTTTTTGTGGGCACTCAGTTTATGTGAATTTGGGACAAACGTTTTTGTGTCTGGGAGTAACGTTTTCTGTTTTATGGGACATTTGCTTGAGGATTCTTTGGGGTTGTTTATAACCCACATGGCTTTCAGGCAGGGTTTGTTAGTTTTGTGTAGGCCCCAGCAACATCAAGTGAGGTGGGCGGGGCCTGCATTTACAAGCGGCGAGCAACTTCTCCTGAGGTCCTGATAGTCTTCTGAGGGACTAATTGAAGCTTTAAACCCCATATTATCGCTTCCTAAGGGCAGGTAGGGCCACAGCAGAGCTGTGGCAAGGTGCTAATAGGGGTTTTTAACCGGTTTTAGACAAATTTCAATCCGTTTTTTTTATTTGGGGGTCTATTGCTTTTTTACTTGTGGTGCAATCCTTCTAAAGCTTAGTGGGTACACTGTTAAAATTTCAGAAAAATTGAAGCAATTTTAACTTGTTTTGCAGTTTGTGTATACCTTTTTTTCTCTTAAAGGCACAGTACCGTTTTTTGCAAATTGTGTTTTTTTTTTGACACTGAGGAAACTCATTGTTCAATTTGTTTAGAAGCCATTGTGGAACCCCCTCTTAGAATGTGTCCCACTTGTACTGATATGTCTATAAATTGCTAACAGCATATTTTGACTTATAAAAGTTTGGCATTAGATGATTCTCAGACAGAAGGAAATCAGGTTTTGCCATATAGTTCTCCCCAAGTGTCACAACCAGTAACGCCCGCACAAGCGACGCCAAGTACTTCTAGTTCGTCTAATTCTTTCACCTTGCAAGATATGGCTTCAGTTATGAATACTACCCTCACAGAGGTTTTATCTAAGCTGCCTGGGTTGCAAGGGAAGCGCAGTAGCTCTGGGTTAAGAACAAATGCTGAGCCTTCTGACGCTTTAGTAGCCGTATCCGATATTCCCTCACAATGTTCTGAAGTAGGGGTGAGGGATTTGCTGTCTGAGGGAGAGATTTCTGATTCAGGAAAGATGTTCTCTCAGACAGATTCAGATATGATGGCATTTAAATTTAAGCTAGAGCACCTCCGCTTATTGCTCAGGGAGGTTTTAGCTACTCTGGATGATTGTGACCCTATTGTAGTTCCAGAGAAATTGTGTAAAATGGACAAATATTTAGAGGTTCCTGTTTACACTGATGTGTTTCCGGTCCCTAAGAGGATTTTGGACATTGTTACTAAGGAGTGGGATAAACCAGGTATTCCGTTCTCTCCCCCTCCTGTTTTTAAGAAAATGTTTCCCATTTCTAACACCATAAAGGACTCATGGCAGACGGTCCCTAAGGTGGAGGGAGCTATTTCTACCCTGGCTAAGCGTACAACTATACCTATTGAAGACAGTTGTGCTTTCATTGATCCTATGGATAAAAAATTAGAGGGTCTCCTAAAGAAAATTTTTGTTCATCAAGGTTTTCTTCTTCAACCTATAGCATGCATTGTTCCTGTAACCACTGCAGCTGCCTTTTGGTTTGAGGCTCTAGAAGAGGCTCTTTAGATGGAGACCCCACTAGATGATATTTTGTACAGAATTAAGGCTCTTAAGTTGGCTAATTCTTTTATTACAGATGCCGCTTTTCATCTTGCTAAATTAGCGGCTAAGAATTCAGGTTTTGCCATTTTAGCGCGTAGAGCATTATGGCTTAAGTCCTGGTCAGCTGATGTGTCATCTAAATCTAAGCTTTTGTCCATCCCTTTCAAAGGTAAAACCCTATTCGGGCCTGCATTGAAAGAGATCATTTCAGACATTACTGGAGGGAAGGGTCATACCCTCCCTCAGGATAAGTCAAATAAGACAAGGACCAAACAAAATAATTTTCGTTCCTTTGGGAACTTCAAGAGTGGTCCCTCTACCTCTTCCCCTGCTGCAAAGCAAGAGGGGAACTTTGTTCAATCCAAGCCAACCTGGAGACCTAATCAGGCTTGGAACAAGGGTAAACCAGCCAAAAAGCCTGCTGCTGCCACTAAGTCAGCATGAAGGGGTAGCCCCCGATCCGGGACCGGATCTAGTAGGGGGCAGGCTCTCTCTCTTTGCTCAGGCCTGGGCAAGAGACGTTCAGGATTCCTGGGCAGTAGAAATTGTAACCCAGGGATACCTTCTAGATTTCAAGGATTCCCCTCAAAGGGGGAGGTTCCATCTTTCTCAATTGTCTGTAAACCCGACAAAAAGAGAGGCATTCTTACGCTGTGTAGAAGACCTTTTTACCATGGGAGTGATCTGCCCATTTCCAAAAGCAGAACAGGGGCAGGGGTTCTACTCCAATCTGTTTATAGTTCCCAAAAAAGGAGGGAACCTTCAGACCAATTCTGGATCTCAAGATCCTAAACCAATTCCTAAGAGTTCCATCTTTCAAGAGGGAGACCATTCGGACTATCTTACCATTGATCCAGGAGGGTCAATATATGACCACCGTGGACTTAAAGGATGTGTATCTGCACATTCCTATCCACAAAGATCATCACCAGTTCCTCAGGTTCGCCTTTCTGGACAAGCATTATCAGTTTGTGGCTCTTCCTTTCGGGTTGACCACGGCGCCGCAAATCTTCACGAAGGTGCTAGGGTCCCTTCTGGCGGTTCTAAGGCCACGGGGCATAGCAGTGGCACCTTATCTAGACGACAATTCAAGCGCCGTCCTTCCAACTAGCCAAGTCTCACATGGACTTAGTGTTGGCCTTTCTAAGGTCTCACGGGTGGAAAGTGAACGTATAAAAGAGTTCTCTTTCCCCCCTCACAAGAGTTTCATTTCTAGGGACTCTGATAGACTCGGTGGACATGAAAATATTTCTGACGGAGTTCAGGAAATGAAAGATTTTGTCCACCTGCCGAGCTCTTCATTCCATTCCTCGGGCGTCAGTGGCTCAGTGTATGGAGGTAATCGGACTAATGGTAGCAGCAATGGACATAGTTCCGTTTGCTCGCTTGCATCTCAGACCACTGCAACTATGCATGCTCAATCAGTGGAATCGGGATTATGTGGATTTATCTCCTCAGATAAATCTGGATCAAGAGACCAGAAACTCTCTTCTTTGGTGGTTGTCACAGGATCATCTGTCCCAGGGAATGTGTTTCCGCAGGCCAGAATGGGTTATAGTGACGACAGACGCCAGTCTTCTGGGCTGGGGTGCAGTCTGGAATTCCCTGAAAGCTCAGGGTTTGTGGACTCGGGAGGAGGCTCTCCTACCGATAAATATTCTGGAATTAAGAACGATATTCAATGCTCTCCAGGCATGGCCTCAGCTGGCTTCGGCCAGATTCATCAGGTTTCAGTCTGACAACATCACGACTGTGGCTTATATCAATAATCAGGGCGGAACAAAGAGTTCCTTAGCGATGATAGAAGTCTCAAGGATAATCCAATGGGCAGAGGCTCACTCTTGCCATCTGTCAGCAATCTATATCCCAGGTGTAGAGAACTGGGAGGCAGATTTTCTAAGTCGTCAGACTTTTCATCTGGGGGAGTGGGAACTCTATCCGGAGGAGTTTGCTCAGCTGGTTCGGCTATGGGGCACACCAGAGTTGGATCTGATGGCGTCTCGTCAGAACACCAAACTTCCTTGTTACGGCTCCAGGTCAAGGGATCCTCAGGCTGTACTGATAGATGCTCTAGCAGTACCCTGGTCGTTCAACCTGGATTATGTGTTTCCACCTTTCCCTCTCCTTCCACGTCTGATTGCCAGAATCAAACAGGAGAGAGCATCAGTGATTTTGATAGCGCCTGCGTGGCCACGCAGGACTTGGTATGCAGACCTGGTGGACATGTCATCCCTTCCACCATGGTCTCTGCCATTGAGACAGGACCTTCTGATTCAAGGTCCATTCAAGCATCCAAATCTAATTTCTCTGCAACTGACTGCTTGGAGATTGAACGCTTGATTCTATCAAAGCGGGGTTTCTCTGAGTCAGTCATAAATACCTTGATTCAGGCTCGAAAGCCTGTTACCAGGAAAATTTATCATAAGATATGGCGTAAATATATTTTTTGGAGCGAATCCAAAGGCTTCTCCTGGAGTAAAATCAGGATTCCTAGATTTTTGTCTTTTCTCCAAGAGGGATTGGAGAAAGGATTATCAGCTAGTTCCCTAAAGGGACAGATATCTGCTCTGTCTATTTTGTTGCACAAGCGTCTGGCAGACGTCCGGGCTTTTTGTCAGGCTTTAGTTAGAATTAAGCCTGTGTTTAAACCTATTGCTCCGCCAAAAGGCTACGGCGACTTCTCTTTCCTTTTGGCTAAAAAGCATCATCCGTTTGGCTTATGAGACTGCTGGACAGCAGCCTCCTGAAAGGATTACAGCTCATTTTACTAGAGCGGTAGCTTTCACATGGGCTTTTAAAAATGATGCTTCTGTTGAACAGATTTGTAAGGCTGCGACTTGGTCGTCACTTCATACCTTTTCAAAATTTTATACATTTGATACTTTTGCTTCTTCAGAGGCTATTTTTGGGATAAAGGTTTTGCAAGCAGTGGTGCCTTCCGTTTAAAAGGTTCCTGTCTTGTCCCTCCCTTCATCCGTGTCCTAAAGCTTTGGTATTGGTATCCCACAAGTTAGGATGAATCAGTGGACTCGGTACATCATGCAAAAGAAAACAAAATTTATGCTTACCTGATAAATTTCTTTCTTTTGCGATGTACCGAGTCCACGGCCCGCCCTGTCTATTCAAGACAGACAGTATTTTTTTATGTAAACTTCAGTCACCTCTGCACCTTATAGTTTTTTCTTTTCTTCCTTGGCCTTCGGTCGAATGACTGGGGGGTGGAGTTAAGGGGGGAGCTATATAGACAGCTCTGCTGTGGTGCTCTCTTTGCTACTTCCTGTCAGGAAGGACAATATCCCACAAGTTAGGATGAATCTGTGGACTAGGTACATCGCAAAAGAAAGAAATTTATCAGGTAAGCATAAATTTTGTTTTTTGGGTCATAAATCATTATGACAGTGTACTAAGACAAGTAGCTGATAAGTTTTCATTGTATTCAAATCTACTGCAGGAGCTACTTTTCCAATAGGCTAAGCTCTTTCTATCCTATACCTATTTGGTGGGCAATTTCTGCTGTTATCTCTTATTTACATAGCTCTTTTATAGAGAAAATACTGCATTATTCATATTATAGGTGGCACTTTCAATAGGCAAAAGCAACTAATTAAAATGCCAAAATAAAGGTACATAATTAATAATTAATACACCCAGCAGGTAAAATAGATTAATTGAAACACATTAAAGGGGGAAACATATACAGGGCACTGCCCTTAAAAGAGAGACTATACTCAAAAATGAATTCCCCATAAATTAATTAAACATGAAACAACTTTGCAATTTATATTCATGAATTATTATTAAATAAAATACAGTTTTTTGTTGTAATAAACGTGCTTCTCCCACACTCCCTTAAAATTCTGTAGTCTGTTTGTACAGTGCTGTAAGCAATCATTTAGTAGTATGTACAATTATCACTGTTTCAGTGACATACGCAAATATGCTATGTGTGACTAGAGGATCAGGATTCCAACACATGACCTACTCATACAGCTGGCGGTGGTATTTGTGTCAGAGAAGACGTAATTTGTGTCATACAAGCCACTGCTGTTCTCTGACATTGTGTGGTGTTTGAATGCTGGTGCACTGGGCGCTTAAAGCATATGTGTGTATGCCACTTAAAAACATTAACTCTTTTACTGGAAGCATTTTACCTAATAGAAGAATATTGCAAAAATACTTCTATTTAAATACACCCATGTGCATTTAAATTTTGGACTTTCTATCCCTTTAACCTACAGTTATTGACTTCTGGCATCTGTTTCATTGTTGTAATAAAAAAGCACTAAGACGTTGTTTATACTTAATAGAAATAATTGCAACATGTATTATTTATCTATGTAAATGTATTTTACCTTTTCTTTCCATGTTCCCTACATTTGAGCAGTGTCCTTTACTTCCTGTCACAGCCTTACAAGGAGGAGGGGCCTCTGCAGGAAGGTTTATCTTAGCCTGATGTCATCAAACTTCTAGTCTGGTTACTATTAAGTAAATAGACTAGATAACAGGGAGTCAGACTTGCTCATGCCTAGATTAGTCAGAATGTAACCTAAGTTTCAAAGATGTCATCTCCCATATCACACAGGGGTAGGGCTACACTGACAATTTCTAGGTGCTCATTATGCAAAATAACAAGTACATTTTTTGTTGTTTTTTTCACCATCTGTTTCTTTTTAGGTTTACATTGATTTAACATTTTTGTTTTTACCGAAAGTGCACTGTTTAATATCCCTTTAAATTGCATTAATTTATGAGGAATTACATTTTCAGTTTATTGTCCCTTTAAAGGGACATGAAACCCATTTTTTTCTTTCATGATTCAGATAGAGAATACAATTTTAAACAACTTCCTCATCTACTTCTATTATCTAATTTGTTTCATTCTCTTGGTATCATTTGTTGAAGGAGCAGCAATGCACTTATGGTTTCTAACAGAACACATGGGTGAGCGAATTTCAATCAGTATATATATGCAGCCACCAATCAACAGCTAGAGTCTAGGTTTTCTGCTGCTCCTGAGCTTGCCTAGCTAAACCTTTCAGCAAAGTATAACAAGAGAAGGAAGCAAATTAAATAATATAAGTAAATTGGAAAGTTGTTTAAAATTGTATTTTCTATTTAAATCATGAAATAATTTTTTTTGGGTTTCAAGTCCCTTTAATGTAAAGCAAAAATAAAAAGGATAATAAAAAATAATAATGAGTTTCAATTAGAATATAATGAGGGTGATTTATTACGGGCTGAATGGGGCCGTATACCCCTGTTTCCGCACGCGGAAACAGGAGTTAAGAAGCAGCGTTCTTAAGACCGCTGCTCTTTAACTCGTCCGCCATCTCTGAGGCAGTGGACAGCAATCCGACCGATCGAATACGATCAGGTTGATTGACACCCCCTGATAGCGGCCAATTGGCCTTGAATCTGCAGGGGGCGGCATTGCACAAGCAGTTCACCAGAACTCCTTGTGCAGTGATAAATACAGACAGCGTATGCTGTCGGCATTAATCGATGTCTGGCGGACATCTGTGTGTGTGTGTATATATATATATATATATTTTTATATATATATCTATATATATAAATCCATAAATGCAAAACCTAATTTGTTTAATTCTTTAGTTATAATAGTCTCTGGAGTTATTTTTGTAATTGTGCTATATAGTTGTGGCAGAGAAATCAACTTGTTCCCTTATTAAAAATATGGGCGGACACTGCATCATAAGCCACAGCTGTTTTTAACTGTGGTACTGGGAATACAGTCATTCTACATAAGTTACGTCCTATCATTACCCCAAATCCAGCTTTAAAAAAAAAAGTCAATAAATTGGGTTCTTTCATTTATTAATTAAATCCAGCGCTTTATTCATGTGCAATTTCTCCTCCAAGTCACGTACGTTTGAGGACAACATAATAATATATAATGTGCTATTTTACTTGGGGACGAACTCTTTCAAATACATTTAAAAAAGAGCTGTGAATTAATTCTGGCAGGCTAGATTGCATCTTTAATTGGAGTGTAATACTTCCTTTTCTTTTGTAGTAAATGTAATAGTGTTCTTTTTTTGTTATGCGCAGGCAATATGCTGCCTATTGACTGGCAGGAACATTGATGGAAAAATAATGAGTACACAGACATAGATACATAGAGGGAATTGCTAAATAACTGAGATAGGGAAGAGAAGATAGATCTGCATGTGTCCCATTTAAAACACACAAACTTTCATTTTGTTGTTGTCATTTATTAAAAAAATGCAGAAATATGACACATTCATGTCAAGGTTATAACCATAACCACGACACAGTATGTTTAAAGGTATATGAAACCCAACATTTTTCTTTCATGATTCAGATAGAGCATGTCATTTTAAACATTTTAATTCTATTGCCACATTTTCTTTGTTCTTTTGGTGTCTTTGGTTGAAAAGCTGGGATATAAACTAAGGAATGTGCATGTGTCGGGAGCACTATATAGCAGCAGTGTTGCCAGAGTGATATGCATTTGCAAGACCATTAGATGGCAGCACTTTTTCCTACCATGTAGTACTCCAGACACCTACTTAGGTATCTCTTCAACAAAGAATACCATGGGAATAAAACAAATTTGATCATAGAAGTAAATTGGAATTTAAAAAATAAATAAATTGTATGCTCTGTCTGAATCACAAAATAAATGGGTTTTATATCCCTTAATGACCACCGTACCCTGTATGTTGCGTGGGTATTAAGGGGTTTACTAGCGCAGTTTTGCTGACAGCGGCGAAGCAGCACTAGTACTGCATGCCTCACTTCCGTAGGCATGCAGATATCACATGGTCTTGCTGACATCGGCAAAACCTGCGCTATATCCGGCTCATAATAAGGGGGTATATGAAGTGGTTAATAACACTTAAAGGGACACTGTACAATTAAAATAAGTTTCCCTTTTATGTGTTTAATGACTTGTTATACCAACTGCAGAGTATAAAATGTTTGGAAAATTGCTGTTTTTGTATATGAAATATCTGCTTCTGCAAATTGAAGCCTGTGACGGCTAAACCTATGTGCTCAGCTGTGACTATAGAGAGAGTGGGGGCATGAAGGGGTTAATAGCACTCAGCCTATGGTTCCCTTACACCTTTACCTATACAATGACCTAAAGGGACACCAGATTAACCCCAAAATCCTGCCTACACCACCCCAGATTAACATTGCTGCCACCACCAAGCATTTTGAATAAGGGTGTCTTGGGAACCCAATAATTCACACGGCTAGCAATTAGGTAACGTGACTTTAACCTTATCTCTACAGAGTGTGAATTCAGATATTAGAGCCCAATGTCAGAATTAGATTATTAATATTTTTAATAACAAAAGACAAATACAGGTTACACAGTGCCAAATTACAAAAACAGAAGACATACAAAAGAACAAGAATAAATGCAAAAATACAGTTATTGAAAATAAAATGGGACATAAGCTAAACACAATACCTACACTTTTGCACACATCGCTAAGCTTCCATTAGGTTTGGGGGAACTCCCTTCAGATGTTGTTCACATATTGTCCCAGGGAAGTTCTGACTATTTTTTCTTTTACATTCCACTATATCTCAGAGTCTCTTGCCTTGTCAAGAAGACCTCAGCGCCTTTGTTAATTACTACCAGTCAGACCCTCCTTGTAAAGTCTTTAAATGGACACTGAATCCAATTTTTTTCTTTCATGATTCACATAGCGCATGCAATTTTAAGAAATGTTCTATTTTACTCCTATTATTAAGTTTTCTTTGTTCTCTTGGTATCTTTACTTGAAAAAGCAGGAATGTAAGCTTACGAGTCGGATAAAAATACTGTCCCTTTAACTTATTCCAGTATAGAATTAATGGATTTTACCTTGTATTCTATCTGCAAAGGACTTTGTGACATGTTATTGTTGCTTACTGAATATGAATTACGATTTTTTTCTCCGCGAGCCAAGACAGCATTAATGAGGGTTGAAAGGCCTTAATCTTTTGCTCACTAAATGTTTCCAGTTCACATTTTGAATGAAAAATAATTTCACTAAAGAAGTAATTTTCTGGTAAGGTGGCTCATTCTCCAAATGCTTAATAAGATAAAAAAAATAGATTTTATCACAAATAATTCTGTAGTTGATGCTAAAAATGCAGGCTAATAAACGTCTAAAGAGTTCTTATTTCATTCACCTTTGTCATTTGGTAGAAAATATATCAGTAGTGTGTATATGTGCTCCAAAAAATTGGTCAACTTTATTTGTGTTAAAACTCCAGTATGAAAGTGCATTAATACAGAATTTTTTTATTTTTTTTTAAATAATAATTTGTTAGCGCTAAAACCTTTAGATAAAGGCTAAATTGAATGATAAATGTGCAATCATTGTTCTCGTACAGAAGTCAAAAAAGGGGGACACTAGACCTACGAACTGTCCCTATTTGAGAGGAACTGTCCCTAATTCTTAGCTCTATTACTCTGTGACAGCTATGTGTCCCAATTTGCTAAATTTCCCCTAATCTTGCTAGTAAACTGACTAGACACGCCCATGAAATGCCCAGACACGCCCACTGACAGTCCAGGCATGCCCATGATCCCGCCCACTATACACATGAGACCTGCCCCCTTCCAGACAAGTCCCACCCACAAAATACTAACGCCCCTATCTCCTTAGACCGTAATACCTGGCCACAAATGTTGAGAGGTATGTAATACATACCACTAACGCAACATGTCTCGCCATCCAGCTAGAGGTGAAAATAATACATTATTATTGTTTTGTGAACAAAAGAGGTCACATTATTATAAGTATTTGCAGGGTATAAACTTTGATAAATGATGATTTTGGAGCTTTTAAAGGGATATAACATAAAAGTTTGTTTTATACTTATAAATTAAATTTGTTTCCCTTAATGTGCTCCCAATACCTTGTTATACTTGCTGCAGACAATTATTAGGAAATGCTTCAGATTTATTTGTATATCTGAAATAACTGGGGTGGGGGTTCTGCTTAAGAGAAATTGGCTGAGCCTAAAGGATGAGCAGACATACTTTACCTCTCTCTCTCTCTCTGAAAATCTATTGTATGTAATGGTTCTCCCAGTAGTGCATTGCTGCTTTTGCTTCATCAAAGGATATCAAGAGATCAAAGTAAATTTATGAAAGTTGTATAAAATTTGCATGCTCTATCTTAATTTTTAATTTTGATGCTACGGTCCCATTAAGAAATTACAATACAGCTTCAAAGTATTTACTGTCATTTTAAGCATCTTTATTTTTTATTTATTTATTTTTGCGTGTTTAGGCTGTTAGAATTGCATTATCAAAATCTTAATAAACAGTAAAAAATAAATTCCCGGAAGGCACAGATAAGAAAACACATTCTTAGCTTAAGCTGCATTTTTTTTAAAGTGCAGAATAAAGATGAAAAAACATTTTTAATTGTGATCAGATAAAACTTTTATTTCTGGGTGCACAAAGACTTATAATATTTAATTTACTATTTTCCATTCTCATGAAATACAAGTTGTAAATGCTAAGCTAATTCAATCTCTATACACTCATAAAGTTCAATATAGATAACTATCCGTATATGCAATGTTTTGGAAATCACAAGGCTTGTTTTGCATAACTAATGTAAAGAAATGTCAGGTATATCAGTTCTGATGACAGTTTTTGCATGTATTTTAGTAAATCTAATCTATTTTCTGTCATGTAAACAATAGATTTATACATAAGTTTTATCACAGATACCCGCAGCAGGGGTCAGATCATAAAAATGAATTGTTGGAATTCTAAACTAAATATAAATTGTCATTTATACTAAGAATGAACTAATATGAACCATACGTTTATCTGCATAATAGCATAAAAGTTTTACATGATTTTTATATTCAGGATTTATAGCCCAGGTTCCTGCAGTCACCAAAAGCTGAAGCGTCCCCGCTCGCCATTCAGTGCTGTGCTGGTGACCAAGCTAAGATGGCCGCCAGCAGTGAACAGCGCTCGTGTTTGTGGCTGCGGAAAGCATTGCATCTGTGCAGTGGAAGCTGGATGCTTAACAATGATGGCTGCTGCGCATGCACGGTGCTTTTATTAAACTGCCAGTGCCAGCAGCCATCTTAGTTAAAGTGAATGTCAACTTTCATGATAAAGCGCCCGTTTTTTAAAAAAACTATTAAAAACAGGGGCACTTTCATTCATGAAAGTTTACATTGCACCGGATTTTACAAATACTTACCTTCTCCCGAAACGCTGGATCGCCAATCCCCCCGTCTGCTTCTTCCTGCTGTATTTACACAGCAATGACGAAACCGGCTCCCTCCAATCACGGTGTAGCCTCACCAGATGGACGCTCCTAGAGAAGAAGCCGTGATTGGAGGAAGCCGGTTTCGTCATTGCTGATGAAGTACAGAGGACCTGCACGTGGGCGATCGTCGATCCGGCGTTTCAGGAGAAGAAGGTATTTGTAAAATCCGGTGCAATGTAAACTTTCTTCAATGAAAGTGCACCTGTTTTTAATAGTTTTTTTATAAAACTGGGCACTTAATCATGAAAGTTGACATTCACTTTAAGGTTGCCTACTGACCCGTATTTATAATAGGTAGAGACAGATGCCCCTCTTTGCCTTATTATAAAACCGACCCTTTTTATATTTGGTGGCACAAACTGCACTATAAATAAGAGTTATTCATGTTTTAAATTTACTTTTCCATAAAGAAATCACATGTTTTTAAAGGACATTAAATACTTTGCTGTAAAAACTTGCTGCAAATTTTGCCACTGGAAAATGGTGACATTCAAAGAAGTTTGTAACTGCCCCTCGTCAGAACAGAAAGTAAATCAGCTTCAATGAAGTCAATAAAGGTTTTTTCTGTATTTCAAATGTTAACCTCCGCTGCATTGAACTGCAAAAACTGTTTTATAAACGATAGGCAAACAAATAATAGCAAAGAAAAACAACAAAAACACACACACAGCCCCTATAGAACATTCCACTTTAACATGTGCAAAAGACAAAAAAAAAAAAAGACAAAAAAAAAAAAGAAATTGGAAAAAGTTAAAAAAAAAAAAGACCTGTCAGTTTTGATATAGTGAGACATGACTGTGATAATACCGTGCTCAGGCAAACCCGTCATTTCTAATCCTACATGCTGAGTCGCATTTAGGTGAATTTTCCTGACCACCCCGCGAGAAAGCACCGGAACAATCTATGGTCTAGTTCTTTTTTTTCACATCTGAGAGATTTTATCTCATATCTGCTTTAGCTCAGGACCAGAGCTTAGAGTCGCATAGTGCGGTCATGCACCACCACAAGACAAACAGGGAATATTGATTTGTAATAAAATGAGTAAACAAGGTATTTGGAAACAACAGGACTAGAAAGGTGTCATGTCCTAGAGCTAGCAAGATCCGCTGCCCCCTTTATATCCTGCTGCCCTAGGCACAGACCTAGATGGTAAAGACAAAATATGCCCATGCCAAAAGCTAGATGGTAAAGACAAAATATGCCCATGCCAAAAGCTCTAACCCATTCTCCATGACTGGCTAACAATTGCTTAGCCACACCCACAGCCTGCTTTAAAGGGATACTAAACCCAAACTTTTTCTTTCATGATTCAGATAGAGCATACAATTTTAAGCAACTTTCTAATTTACTCCTACTATAAATTTTTCTTCGTTCTCTTGCTATCTTTATTTAAAAAGCAGGAATGTGAAGCTTAGGAGCCAGCCCATTTTAGATTCAGAACCATGGATAGCACTTGCTTTTTGGTGGCTACATTTAGCAAACCAATAAGCAAGTATAACCCATGTCTAGAAAATGGGCTGGCTCTTAAGCTTTTACATCCTTGCTTTTTAAATAAAGATAGCAAGAAAAAGAAGATAAATTGATAATAGGAGTAAATTAGAAAGTTTCTTAAAATTGCATGCTCTATCTGAATCATGAAAGAAAGAAAATGTGGGTTTAGTGTCCCTTTAACTTCACCAATACTCTGCTCTGACTCTACTCCCAACCCAACCTGACTCTTCTCTCAGGCTGGGTAGATTCCAGCCCCAAGACTCCAGAAAGTTCCAGGAAAATATTGGAAGTTCTGATATTGCAAGTTGTCATAACAGTCTTATAGCAAAATTTGTGTTATGGAGAAATATCTGCAAATTAAAAATGCCCTCATAAAGTGAGATCCATGACATTAAAAAATATATATATCTTTTTTAAAACTGCGTTTTCCCTCTCAGGTTTAAGAAATGTTAAAATCAGTCAGGCCTTTTATATCAAAATGATTCAAAGGGGGAGCCTTGGTTTTATTCTGCATTTTTTCGTCTATTTTAAAACAAGCAGATTTCCTGGGTAGATCCTGTGTTTCCCAGACTCAGTTCCTGGATGAGAGCCAGTCAATAGCAGCTATCTTTTTATAGCACAAAGCCTACATTTCGTACCTGACAGCAATACCTCGTAATTAGGTCTTCCGTGCGAGCCAGCCTTTCTATATATCTCATATGCTCATTTATTATAATATATACAAATGTAAACATAAAGACAAAAGTATGATGTTACTGAATAACAGTACCACAAGGATTTCAGTTGTTGAAAGGTGAGTCTTTTTTATGCTACATATATAGGCTGTGTATAACATGCTTGTGACCAGTAATAATTCATAAGTGAGCAAACCGATACATTATTTATTTCCCTGTTTTGAAGAGAATATTTTAAAAATGTTAAAAATAGTAAAAAAGATGTAAAACAACATAAATTGTGAATAATAATTAGACACAACATTCTTGACTTTTTTTCCTCTTTTTAGGTGTACACGTATATTCTACACTTTTCTAACCAAATAGAAATAAAGATAATAATACTTGTACTTATAATCATATAGAAATATGTAGCTGAACTCAGAGGGATACATTTTTGTATATTAAATATTGAATAGGATAAGGATTTGGTGCACTTGAAATTCATTCTAGTATTCAAATGTTTCTAGTATTCAAATGTTTCTGTAAAATGAATGTTAACATGTCAACATCACATTTTTAATATTTCTTTCCTTAAACTTTGAAATCAATACTTCATTGAGTAAAAAGAAATAAAAATAACTAAATGTCTAATGTATTGTATACATTAAGGGGACAGTAAAAACCTTGACATTTTTTTAATAACATGTTTAATTATGCATAATTAAACAACTTTTTATACTAACTTTATGACAGTGGATAGATTTGTTCTCTGTAGACTAAAGCCCAGATTGTCTCCTCCAAATATGGCAAATGGTGGGTGGCGTTTAGTTTTTAAAACGTTAAAGGGACAGTTTACTCAAAATGTTTCTCCCCTTTAATTTGTTCCCATTGATTCACTTTACCTTCTGGAGTGTATTAAATTGTTTATAATTATTTCCATTAACCTTATATTGACATTTGAAATAGTTTATTTAGCCTGTGATATCCCCACCTATCCTGAAAGTTTTTAGCCTCAGGGCCAAGCTGTGTTAACACAGCTAGTAGAAGAAATTACACTCCCAGTGGGGTATAGAAGAGATAAGGTAATAAAATGTTAATTTTCCATTGTTCTCTCCAAGTATTGGTGATTGGTTTATGGACAGATATAAGATAAGGAATCATGTATATGTACACAATGTGATAAAGTAATGAGATCTGATTATACCTACAAGCTCAACCCATTTTATTAGGTTGTGGCATCAAAACACAAAATCAGCTAATTCATATACACAAATAAGCCTTAAAAAACAAATCTCATACATTTTATACTCTGCAGCTGGTAAGTAATTGGAAACACATTAAGGGAAAACAATTTTATAGTATACTGTCCCTTTAAGACTTGGCTTATAACTTATTCTATAGCAACACAGAATTTTAAAGGGACAGTCCACACCCGACACAACATGATTCCATATTTTTAAAACCCAAACAAAGATCCACATGCACCGCCTCCCTTCTGTATTGCCTATATCCTTGTCCTAGTATTCATTCACAATACATTGTTTAATCTACGCTAAATATGGCCACCAAACTTCTCCCCCTCATCCTTCTTTCCCATCTCTATGCCATTTCAGGCTCATCCATGTAGGTATTGATGACACTCTTCATACTTCATCGCGCATGCGCATTTTTAAATAATTCAGATCGCACTCCGAAATTGGATTTGCAGCAGCTAATTCATGTGTTTGGTGTCAGCAACAATTGTGCAGAATAAAGTTCGGCTTTTTTGGTTCCTATCACATCGCGCATGCGTGAAACTGAAGATTCTGATCCAGGATTGAATTATGATTGGCGGATGGCTTGAAAGAGAAGGGAGATACGTAATGGTGGGGGGGAGATAGGCGGCCATATTTCGAGCAGATTAACGCATGTATTGTGAAGGATTACTTGAAAAAGGATAGAGGTAATAGGGAAGGGAGGCGGTGCAGGCGGATCTTCGTTTGGGTTTTAAAAATATGGAATCATGTTGTGTTGGGTGTTAACTGTCCCTTTAAGTTTAAATGATTGATTAAACATAAACCCAAACATTTTCTTTCATAATTCAGATAGAGAATTAAATTTTTTTCAAATTTCCAATTTACTTCTATTATCAAATTTGCTTTATTCTCAAGTTATTATTTTTTGAAGAGATACCTAGGTAGGTCGTGCGCACATGCCTGAAGTGACAGGAAATAGTGCTGCCATCTAGTGCTCTTGCTAATGTATAACAGTGTTGGCAAAACTGCTGCAATATAGTGCTGCAGACACGTGCACACTACCAAGTTTACATCCCTGCTTTTCAAGAAGAAAATTTGCTAATAGAAGTAAATTGGAAAGTTATTTAAAATTGTGTGCTCTATTTGAATCATTAAATAAAAAATTGTGGTTTTATGTCCCTTTAAGCAAACAAAATAAACCTTTGATTCTTTTTGTTATAATTAAACACAAGCTGCTATGAAGATGTAATATAAAATGGAATGGAATTAGGGCTGAAAGCTACATTATGCTAATGTTCCCCTTTCAAATACAAAAATAAACAGGATGAACAATTTTCCAAACATTAAAGTGACAGTAAAGTCAACATTAAACTTTCATGATTCAGATAGAGCATGTGATTTTAAACAACTTTTCACCTAGGATTACTCTTTAATAAAAGAATTCCAAGAGAAATAAGCAAACTGGGTAGCAGAAGTAAATTGGAAAGTTGTTTCAAATGTCATGTTCTATCTATGTAATTTAAAGGGACATGAAACCCAAATTTTTCTTTCATTCAGATGCAGCATACAATTTTAAACAACGTTCCAATTTACTTCTATAATCCATTATTCTTCATTCTCTTGATATCCCTAATTGAAGGAGCAGCAGTTCACTACTGGGAGCTAGCTGAACACGTATGTAAGCCAATGGTGAGGCATATATTTGCTTCCACTAATCAGCAGCTAGCTCCCAGCTTCTGAGCCTACCTAGGTATTCTTTTCAAAAAGGATAACAAGAGAAGAAAGCAAATAGAAGTATATTGGAAAGCTGTTTAAAATATAAACCATGAAAGACAATTTGGGGGGTTTCATGTCCCTTTAAGTTAAATTTTGACTTTACTTTCCCATTAAGGGGAAAATGTTATAGTCCAGTGTCCCTTTAAGGTATTTATTCACACATACCAACATTTTTTTGTGACAGAAAAGGTTTTCATAACCATACAATCTTCCCCTTTTTGTGTTAAACTCACTAAAATCTGTGCACAATTTTAGATGTGCCTCATGCAGTAATGGCTATACCTGGCATGACAGCAGACTGGCACTTCAGGGCACACTGCTGCTATGTTAGACTTTCACAAAGATGGTATTTACTCCCTGAGGTATTCATTTAGTCTTGTGGTGCAAGAAAATCAAGCTGGCATTTATTAGATAATTATTTGCAAGGGGAAATTGAAAGGAATTAAGCTAGTTGAATATGCAAATTCTAATTTTCTCCTTGATTCTCGTTAACCCTATAGCTTTTGCATATTGTAAAAGGATTCTGATTTAATGGGGTTAAGGTGATCTGGACTTTTAGGGGACAGATGGGTAATTTTTTTATAGGATTAAGTCCACATTGTTGAATAATTCAGTAATTGTGGTGAATCTGAAAGCTTTAGAATACTACAAGAAAAGCTATGTTTTTACAAACTAAGAAAAATGCAATTCATATTAATACAATAATAATTTTGAGCTAAAATGAAGAAAACATGTAGGTGCTGCTTTTTTTGATTTTGTATGTTGTTGTTGTATTTGTTTTTATTTTTGAATGGCTTATTGATAGACAGATAAATGTGTACTCAGGGTTGGCTCCAAGGGGGGGCATTGGGGGCAATGCCCACCCAAATGGAATGTTGTGCCCCCTCAAAAAATATTGATATGATCATACGCTTTAAAAACAATAAATAAAATAAAAATTGTTATGTAATGCTGCATGCTGGGGGCCGGGCCTAAGCTCACAGTGCACTTTTGTGGCGTTGATAGAAGCCGGTAGTCATTTATAGACTTATATTTATATGATACAAACATATTCTTATAGGTTCACAGTACATAGGTTTTAATAAGTAGCGTGATATCTGTTAGTTATTGCGAAACAGTTATAGCTAAATCTAATCTACAAAATTACCAGTACCTGAAAACCTAGTATCCTCACTGCTATCGCAAACAAAGGGGTTAATTGCATTGGGGGGTTTGGGTGCATGGCTATTTAGGGGACATGATTGAGATTTGAGAATGAGTTTAAGGGTTTTGGATCATGGTGATTAAGGGGTGATATTTTTTTTTATTCAGCTAGGGGTCTCAAGTTTAATGGCTCTGTTTTAGTGCACTGCATAGGATTTAGACTTCATTCTTTTACCTAGTGATTTAGCACATATTCTCCAAATGTTAATAGTGGGGGATAAGCCAGCCAGAAGCTACACTTTCCTGCAGAATATGTAGGTCTGCTGTTATTTTGACTCTCATACATGCTTTGTAAATGCGTGCCCCCTCGTGAAAAAAAAATGCCCCCCCCATTTAATTTGTTCTGAAGCAGACCCTGTGTGTACTACCAGATACCTAGTGCACCTTTTTACTAATTCATAACTAATTTGAATTTAAACCACCATAAACCACAACCGCATATTGTAGTAACCCCCCCCACAACTTGTTACACCCCCCAAATTCTATTAACTTCTAAACCACTGCACCCCATATTGTATTAACCCCCACCACTTGTTAAATCCCCCTAACCACTATTAACTCCTAAATAACCATACAGCTAAACCGTTAACCTCTATTAACCCTGACTGGAAAAAATCACCACTATTAACCCTTTGCACCTTATCACCCCATACGCTATTAACCGCTAAACCTCCAGAACATTAGAAAACATTTCCCCACTATTAACCCCTTAACTATTTATCATCCTCACCTGTAATGACCCTCCCACCTAGATTGACCCCTCAAAAAATTATATTTAGCTGATTTTGCCCTGTGTCAAAAATCTTCATCCAGGGCAGCTTCTTGCCCTGTTCTGACTGTACCTTGCAGCATACTGCCTCTTCTCTTGAGTTTTACAGCTATTATACAACTATTTTGGGCACTTCTTAGCTATTTTGTTTATAAATCATCCAATAGAAATGGTCATTGGTCTTATAGTTTCTTACTGAAAATAAGTATCAGCCAACAGAAATATCTTGCATTTTATTGGCCAGTTAAAACCAGTCAATTGGTATGTGCGTTAATCAAATTGTTTGATTTGAATTTTTAGGGATTAATAGTGGGGGATTTTTTTAGTGAGGGGGTGGTGGCGGTTTAGGGGTTTATAGCATTTTAGGAAGTTTTTCTGATGGTGGTTGTGTCAATTTAGGGTTTACTAGCGGTTAGCAGGTTTTTAGCCTGGGGGGGGGGGTGTTATTGTGATGGGGATTGTGGCATATGGGCAAGAATGTATTGCATGGTCTGGTGACCGTGGTTCAGGTGTTTATTATGGTAGGGTTGGGTCAATAGTAGTGCTGGTGGGTGCTGTTACAACTCAAAGAAACAGTTTGCATTAGGTTTTAAATAATAATATTAAAAGTTGATTATTGCGCGGTGTGCAACTATCATCTTGTAATTTGAAGGTAAATTTGGCTGGTGTGCAAATTTGCGCATTTTCATTACAAGTATGGTGTCCAATAATTTTGCTGAGTGCACAAAACAACTGTTTTATTACATTTTTTAATGACTTGTAATATCAAATTGGTTGTGCAAGGCAGAGCGCAAAGTTGAGTGCTGCATGCAATCAACAACGCTTAACCTGTAATCTATCCCCTATCTTTTGTGTATAATGGTTTTCATTTACACTGGGTGTTTTGGTATGGAAACCATCAGTGGATGTGGTCTATACGCCCATAACCTGCCTAATTTATTGGTCTGCTGCAAAAAAGTGTCCCTGTTGACAGGGATATACATTATATAGCCAAAAATATGTGTACATCATTACTAATTATTGAATTCAGGTGTTACGTCCACCCATTGCTAACAGGGGCGGGCATACAATCCAGCACATAGCAATGAAATCTCTGTAGAAAAATGTTGGCAGTACAATGGGTGTTTCTGAAGAGCTTTAAATGTGGCACTGTCATAGGATACCACCTCTGCCACAAGTTAGTTTGTGAAATATCTGCCCCGGTCATCTGTAAATGCTATGATTATAAAATGGAAGCGTCTTGGAGCAGCAACAGCACAGCCATAAAGTGGTAGAACATGCAGCCTCACAGAGCAGAAGTGCATAGCAAACTGCCTCTGGAAGCAACATCAGCACAAGAACTTGGTATTGGGACCTCATAAAATGGGTTTCCATGGCCGAGCAGCTATACAAAAGCCACACATCAACATGCTCAATGCCATGCCTCGACTGGAGTGGTGTAAAGCATGCCACCACTGGAGCAGTGTAAAGGTGTTCTCTGGAGTGATGTTTCATTCTTCTCTATCTGGCAGTTTGTTGGAAGAACCTGGTGTGGTGAATGTCAGGAGAACGCTACCTACTGGAATGCACAATGCCCCCCGCTTGCTGTAAAATTTGGTGGAGCAGGGATAATGTTCTGGTGCTTCTTTTCCTGGTATGGGCAGAACCCCTTAGATCCAGTGAAGGGTCATCTTTATGCTACAGTATAAGAGTCATATAATTATTGTATATAAAATTAGCAAATCTAGGCAAGTGGTAACACAGTAATGGAAGCAAAAAGCATGAGATATTGTATTATCTTACCAAGAGTTCTCTGGTGCATTGGTGTATTTCTGTATACAATAATTCTATGACTCTTACTTTTATGAAATGGAGCATTTTAATTGCATGCTTTTATCTCCACCATAACTCAATTAAAGGGACAGTCTAGTCCAAAATAAGCTTTCATGATTCAGATAGAGAATGAAATTTTAAACAATTTTACAATTTACTTTTATCACCAATTTTGCTTTGTTCTCTTGGTATTATTAGTTGAAAGCTAAACCTAGGAGGTTCATATGCTAATTTCTAAGCCCTTGAAGGCCACCTCTTCTCTCAGGGCATTTTGGCAGTTTGTCACCACTAGAGGGTGTTAGTTCATGTGTGTCATATAGATAATACTGTGCTCACGAACGTGGAGTTCAGATGAGCCAGCTCTGATTGGCTAAAATGGATGTCTGTCAAAAGAACTGAAATAAGGGGGCAGTTTGCAGAGGCTTAGATACAAGGCAATCACAAAGGTAAAAAAGTATATTTATATAACTGTGTTGGCTGTGCAATACTAGGGAATGGGTAATAAAAGGATTATGTATCTTTTTAAACAATAAAAATTGTGCTGTAGACTGTCCCTTTAAGTATTGCTACAGGATACAAAGACATTTTAGACAACTGGGTGCTTCCAACAATGTAATGTAACAGTTTAGTGAAGATCCTTTCCTGTTCCTGCATGACTGTGGCCCTATGCATAAAGTGTGCTCCATGAATAAATGGTTTGACCAGTTTGGTGTGGAGGAACTTGAGTGACTCCTTTGGGATGAATTGGAATGGCCCATTACAAGCCGGGCCTTCTCATCCAACATCAGTTTATGACCTCACGAATGCTGTTTTGGCTAAATGGGCACAAATTCACACTCCGAAATTTTGTAGAAAGCCTTCCCAGAAGAGTTGTGGCTAATATTGCCACAAAGGGGGGCAACTCCATATTAATACCCATGGTTTTATAGGTGTGATGGTCAGGTGTCCACATGCATATGGCCTTAGAGTGTATATTAACATAGTACACTGTAGTGATACATCTGCAGTATACTATTGACTTTTGTATCCCTTGGAAAAAAAATCAAACAAGTATGTGAAGTATGAGGTAGGAAAACATTTAGTCACTCTTGGAATGATATGAATGTATTCCAGGGAGCTTAAGTAAACATGCACTGAAAGGCTTTGAGGGCAGGGTTAAGTTTTTTTGGACGGCAGACAGAACTCAGACAAGTACTTAAATAGCTAATGCAAGTTTATTAATTCTTTCCCAGCTGGAGGTACCACCGCATACTGCAATGTGGTGTAATGCAGGCCTGCGTCCTTAACAGGCGTAAAACACCCTTTTTTTTTTTTTACAATATATTGTTTTTTCTTGGCAACTTCCAGTATTGCTCACTTCAAGCAAATAAAATGGATTGCTTGAAGAAAATGAAAAGACTTTATGGGATAAATGATTTAGCAGGACACTTTGTCTTATCCTTCTGCTAAGTAAATAATTTGATGAGAAAAAAAAACCAACAACAAAACTTTGTAATTAGCACGTGCACCCATAGCTACAATGTGACATGTAAGATTAATCAAATTGCTTTTGGCTATATTTGTTCCCGGTAAATGATGGTACAGGATCCATTATGCAAAATGTTGCTGCACGACAGGAGTCTAGTCGCACACTTACGTTGCTGTCTCAAACTTGTGTGCTTGTAAAGGTTGCATTTTTTTTTAAACCTTTATTTATAACAGTTGGTAGACAAACAATATGCAAATGATACATACAATACAAAGGCATTTCCACATAATAACCAACAACATACATTGTGATCATTCAATTTCCTGGCAACAGAGCCGATAGGTCCATTCCTCAAGTCGTTTTTATCTCATCTCTACCAACCGGTTTTCAGGGAATTGAATAATGTTAACAAAAACTACATAAACAAACATGGAGCCCTTTAACGGGTGAATAAAGTGAAAACTTTGCAAATGTTATCATACAATTGACTCCATGCTTGTTAGATATGCAGACCCAGAATCATATATATACTGTGTATATAGTTTTGTGCTGCCCTAGGCTTTGTCATATCCGCAGCTCCCAGATACCCCTCTCTGACACCGACAATTTTAGTTCATATTTGTTTCATATATTTCTCACAACCAGAGGCCAGATGGACCCATGGAAGGGCCCTTTACCCCCCCTCCCCCCCACTATAGAACCAGGAATCAGTGATTTGTAATAAAATGAAAGTGACATAAAAACACAAAAAGGGAATTCTCTGTGTTTTATTATTGCTTTAATATTACTTTGTTTAATCACTGAACTGTGTTAAATGCATAGTTAAAGTCAGCTACATAGCATCAGTGCATTACTGGGAGCTAGCTGAACACATCTGGTGAGACAATGACAAGAGGCGAATGTGTGCAGACACCAATCACCAGCTAGCTCTCTGTAGTGAGGATTTGCATACATTCATCTACGCATATCAAGAGAACAAGATTATTTTGATAATAGAAGTGAATTTAAATCTATCTTAATATTAAATGATCTCAATCTTAAACATTTACTTTTGATTTTTCTATTCTTTAAAGGGATATAAAACCCAACATTGTTCTTTTGTGATTCAGACAGAGCATACAAATTTTAAAAAGCCTCCAATGTACTTTTATTATAAAATTTGCTCTGTTCCCATGTTATTCTTTTTTTTAAGAGATACCCAGGTAGGCGTCTGGAGCACTTCAGGACAGGACATAGTGCTGCCATTTAGTGTTCTTACAAATGGATAACATTCTTGTGAAACTGCTGCCATATAATGCTCCTCCAGACAGGTGCACCAGAGCTGCTTTTCAAATGAGGAAAAAAAAGACAGCAAAGAAAATTGATAATAAAAGTAAATTAGAAAGTTGTTAAAAACTGCATGCTCTATCTGAATCATGAAAGAAACATTTTGGGTTTCATATCCCTTTAAAGGGACAGTCTACCATAGAATTGTTATTGTTTTAAAAGATAGATAATCCCTTTATTGCCCATTCCCCAGTTTTGCATAACCAACACAGTTATATTTATATACTTTTTACCTCTGTGATTACCTTGTATCTAGGAACCTTCTTCCAGCCCCCTGATCACATGACTATGACTGTTTATTATCTATTGTCTTAAATTTAGCATTGTGTTGTGCTAGATCTTAAATAACTTTCTGTGCCTCAACACAGTGTTATCTATATGGCCCACGTGTACTTTCTGTCTCTTTGTGTTGAAAAGAGATTTAAAAAGCATGTGATAAGAGGCAGCCCTAAAAGGCTTAGACATTAGCACATGAGCCTACCTAGGTTTAGTTTAAACTAAGAATACCAAGAGAAAAAAGCAAATTTGATGATAAAAGTAAATTGGAAAGTTGATTAAAATTAAAAGTCCTATCTGAATAATGATAGTTTAATTAATACTAGACTGTCCCTTTAAGGCTCACTTTGAAATATTCTGTATAAATTAGCAAATTTTGCTGGAGAACTTTGCTACCATAGATCATGATCAGACTCATTTTTTCCTTTGTGGGAGATAGATCCCTCTAATTCGATGTGCTAAGGGCATTTTACATACCCTGGGATTATTTCATTGCGTTTTACAATCTGGGACAAAATCAGTTATTTATCATATTACTTATTTCCATCAGTCATATTTAAAATTTTCTGTAATGGATATAAAATAAAATGAAATTCTGCTGTGCATTCAGTGATACTTTAAATGGACACTCAATGCAAAATTAAACTTTCATTATTCAGATAGAGCAGCAATTTTAAATTACTATCCAATTTACTTCCATTAACAAAACGTGCACAGTCTTTTTTATATTTACAACTTTTGAGTCACCAGCTCCTAGCATGTGCAAGAATTCATAGAATATTTGTGATTGGTTGATGGCTGTCACCTGATACGGGGGGGGGGAGGGGGAAATAGACATAGTTTTGAAATGTGTCTGAAAAAAATCATGGGAAGCTCAGACTAAGTGCTATTGCATTGTCTTGTTATCATGCATTTGTTGATTATGCAACTCTGCTGTATTTACTAGTCCTTTAATACGAGTTCTTGTATTTTTATAAGGTATCAAATAAAAATATACTTTTAAAGGGATAGAAAAGTCAAAACTGAAATTTGCATAGGTTCATTTCAATTTGAAATAGCATTTATGCAATATACTCCCATTAGAAAAAGGGTGCGTTTTAGCGGCATACACAAATTTCCCGTGAAGGCCCCATGCATCAGTATTCAAACACTAAACTTTCTCAGCCAGCTGGCAATGGTGTGTATTGTTTCTGTGAACACATAATTTGTATCAAACAAGCCGTTACTGACTCTCTGAGAAGGTGTGGTATTTGAATACTGATGCACACTTGCACCGCCCCCACAGCATATGTGCGTATGCTGCTGAAAAACAGTAATAACGTTTGTAAAAATACTCCTATTTCAAATTGAAATGCACCCATAAACATTTCAACATTGACCTTTTTATCCCTTTAAGAAAAATTAAAAATGTAGTGAAGCACTACAGTTGCAGCCAATTAAACCAAGCAGTATGGTTTTAGACCATCAAATTTTGTTATGACGTTATGATTTTGTTATAACGCCAAATTATTGCCACCCACAGCTCGATGTTTCGTTGCTACCATCATCGTAAAAAAAAAAAAGAAAAAAAATTGAAATTATTATAAAAGTTTTTTTAGTTTGCTATATCTCTTCCCCTGCAACATATTTTGTTAGTCACTTTATCGTAGTAAGTTTTAAAGAACAAAGCAAGTTGCGCAAAAGTAAACAAAGGTCGCGGAACAGAGACAAACTGCTGTTCTTTTCAGAAAAGTTGTCAGTTCATCTTACTTATAAGGGTTTAGAAGGTCAATCCTTATTTTTCTTGTTTGAACTTGTAAGGAAAAAATATAATACAAAAATATCACCCGTGTATAATAGAAGAGATAAAATGACAGAACAAAAATGATTTGATCTTTTTTTTTTTTCCTTCTCAACCCACAAGCTGATCTCTAATTGTGAAGCCATAGATTTCCCTGAGTACAAGTTCAGTTGTCTGACAATAAAGTCTAGTGAAAGCATTTGTGGGTTAACTCGAAGGTCATATATGTTGTGGGTACACATGATTTAGTACAATTATAGCCTGCTTTTATCCTGCACACATCCTACACGCTCAGCCCTAATGTTTGTCTTTCTGGATGATTTGTTTGAAGACCGCTAAATGTACTGGATGTGGTAAGGTGAACTTTTCAAGTGATTCAGTTTAAAAGGATCCTAATGGGTCACAGGGAAGATCAGTGCCTCCAGAAGCTGAGATGAGAGCAATAAATAATAATAATAAAGAAAAAGGAGTTGGGAGGATGTTATATTGTTATTTTAAAGGGACACTTAAGTCAAAATAACATTTTATGATTCATATAGAGCAGCAGTTTTAAGACACTTTCCAATTTAATTCCAATATCAAATTTTGCACATTCTTGTTATGGGGAACAAGCTCACAGGGTATACGTATACTAGTCTGTGATTGGCTGATGTCTGTCACATGATACAGGGGCCGGAAAATGGGAGAAAAAATTAATTTGTCAGAAAAAAAATCTACTGCTTATTTGAAATTCAGAGTGGGTGTTATATCATTGTATTTTTATTATACACTTGTTAAAGGGATACTAAATCCAAATTTTTTTTTTCTTTAATGATTCAGATAGAGCATTCAATTTTAAGCAACTTTCTAATTTACTCCTATTATCAATTTGTCTTAGTTCTCTTGCTATTTTTATTTTAAAAAAGCAGGAATGTAAAGCTTTAGATACTGCCCATTTTTGGTTCAGAACCTGGGTTGCGCTTGCTTATTAGTGGTTAAATGTAGCCACCAATAAGCAAGCACTATCCAGGGTGCTGAACCTAAAATGGGAAATCATGAAAGAAAAAAATTTGGGTTTAGTATCCCTTTAATTATGCAATTCTACTGCATTGAGCGGTCCTTTAAGCCTGTGATGCAAAAAAATACAGCTTTTCTATTAGAAGAAGAGTGCAGTTATGTTACGGTAGGTAGATAAATTAGGTTAGATTAGTTTATGTTCGGAATGTTGTGTCAGATTTTTATTGCATTTGATTTATTTATGCATTTATTTATTTTGCTGTCTTCTCATTAATTATGTAAGGGACTTTAGAAATGATTTACTAAAGCAAGACATGTGAAATCAAACTCGCACTGAGAGGAGAATAAAGAAAGTGTGACAGTCGTATGTTTCTCAATACAGTACATATGCAACAGTTCACATCTATTTTTGTGTTTGAAAGAGCATTTGCTGTAACTTAATTACAATATGAATGTATAAATGTCATATCCAGGCAGCACACGGTGGCTAACAATTATTCCCAGAAGGCTTCTTCAGAAAAAGACGAGTTGCATTACTCATGCAGTTTCCTAAAATATAACTATGGAAATGTGCTATTTGTGTCATTCTCTTTATTTTTCTGAAACTCATGGACCTGATTTATCTAAAGAAATTGAAAGAAATTAAGTTTTTTTTTTTCTTTTGCAATCAGTACTCTTTTTAGTAAGATAAACAGCTCTCAAACTAGATCTGCCTTTCTAAATATTCTTTGAGGGACTTCACAGAATAAAAAATAATAATAAAGACTTTTTAGATAATCTTTCCATACCAGATAGCGTTAGGGTTGTCACCTTTTCTGGAAAAAAAACACCGGCCATTCTCATTAGCATACATTTGCATAAATATTTATACAGCATAAATCAGGAACTAAAGCTGCTAGGAGGTGATTTTAAACGACTGTTTGTTTATAATGCGATTCCAATAGATCATGATAGCATCTTTATTTCTATAGTTAATCTTTATTTTCAATTTTGACCTGAACCTTAAAAATACCGTCAATGTTAGTAAAATGCTGCTGGGTGACATCCTTAGATAGCATTAGAGAATCAGACCCTTTGTGATTTGTCCAGGGGGCTTCGGTGGCATCATAAATAAGGAAGAGGACATAGGGGACATTGACACACAGGTTGCAAAGTCCTGTTAACACCATGGATTCTAAAGATGTCTTCAATGCATTGTAGCCCTTTCTGACATCAGTAGTGTTAGCAATACCCGTTAATATAGATGGCAGGTTGAAGGCACCATTTTGAGGTTATCAAAATGTTACTGTGGAGTTATTGTAAAGCAGCAATGTCAGCTGTGCATGTGCAATATTGTCACCCCCAGATCTAAATTCCCATTTCTCCCTAGGATACCAGAAAGGGCATTTAAGCGTTAAACTAGATTTGTAATACAAAAAATACACACTTTAATTTGTTAGAGCATTTCATTTTTGCATTACCAACCCTAGATATCTATCTATACGTTTAATCAGTGCAAAGGGGATTAAAAACATAGGTAAAGTTCCTATCATGAGCTGCAAATGTTTCAGCTCCTTTGCAAAACATGACCAATGGTTATATCAATAATCAAGGGTCTAAGGCCAGTAATGCAAAAGTGTATAGACTACACTATGAAGGGAAAAAATTGCCCCAACATTAAAACTCAAAAATTGTTTAATTCAAAAAGTTTTCTACCTGCTCCTTGTCACATCAGCACTCTATCTAATGTAACAGCATTTACACCTTAGAGTTCACAAAACACCTTTAAAACACAAAGAACAGGCCTAGCCTATTCCCTAATAATTTTCCTTTAACATAGCTTGCTGTTTTATATCACAAACTAAAAGTTGGTTAGATTATGCCAAAATACGCAGAAAAACATACTGCATAAACAGTGTTTTTACAATTATTCTCTAAAATGTTAGACTTTGTTTTATTCTTGCTGAGTTTGTATTGTACAACGTTTTATTGATTTATCAATTTAATTTGTGGCTAAGCACGCTTGGTTTTCACAAAGCTCAACTCTTTACGATATAGATCTTAAAATATATATATACTTATTAGATAGGGCTTGTTACTCACATAAAAGGCAATCTAGTGTAATAGATGTTAGACAATAATGCACAAAGTATTGTAAAGTCAACATCAGAATTACATTCATTGTCAGTAAAATAATACAATTATTAAAGGGACATAATAGTGAACAAAATATCATTTTCGAAGCAAGATTAATACCTTTGAACCTTTTAACCCCACATTATGGGCTAGATTACAAGTGAAGTGGTAAACTATCGTGCTCCCACAAACGCAAACTGGCAGTAGCAATTAGCGCTCAGAAAATAAACCTGAAATCCAATCTCTGGTTAATTTTCGAAAAGTGCCAAAAATAGAGGGAATGATAGTTTTTATTAAAAAAAAATCTAGCCTTTTTCTTAAATGGAAAAACTGCAATAGGCAGTTTTGGGGCTTTAAAGTTGGTGCGAGTGGGGTGTTGGAAAAAATGACACTGTATGTTCTCATGGACCGCAATGTAAATGTATATGATTACATATATATTTATGCGTTACTAGTCTATGTGTATATGCAATGTGATTTTCTTGTAATACCAGCGCATATTATCAAAGTGGAGCGCTAATATCGCTTTAGCGCTCCACTTGTAATCTAGCTGTATATTTGTACATAATTATTCTTTGAAGAAACATGTACTAAAGGCCATTCCAGTCTTTGTTGCATCTAAAGGAGAGCATTTTAATATGTATTGTAGTTTTTTTTCTATTTCTGTTTTTTTTTGGCACAGAAAAATGGATTTAAAAAAATAAAACATTGTGATAAATTTTTAATAATTTTCTTTTCTTTTTTCTTTTCTTTTTTTAGTATTATGGCCCTTTAACTTCATGCGTCAACCACTTTTCCAGTTAAAAAATTGATCTATTTGTAAGGCTGTAATTAAATTAGTAGGAAGGTAACTGTAGATATTGCTCAGCTGCTTATATTTTTTATATCAAATAATCTGTGCAAACAGCTAGACTTATTATAACTGTATACATCTGTATAGGTTAAACTGGGACTTGCATATATAGGATTTGAGATATGTTGGGGAAATTTGTTTTTCTGATTCTATTTCATAATATAAACATCTGGCTAATTGTGATTTATTCCACATTTCCCTTGTTAAATATTGAAAACTTTTTGTTAAAGTTTAAAGAAGTCTTAAGAAGAAAATTAATGCTTGTGTAGTGCTTGAAGCATCATTTTCAAATGAATATATTTATGGGGCTTGGAATACAAGGAACCATTTCATGAATATTAGAAAGTCAGTTTAAAATATTAGCTTCACGTATCTTTAACCGCGGGGACTTTTCATTTCATTGAATTTACTGTGCTGTTTTTCTTAAGGGCTCACAGCTAACCAAGATACTCATATTGATCAGGGTTCAGTTATCACACTGCTCTTCTTGTGCAACTTAATAAGGAAATAAACTATTTTGTTCATATTTAATAAAAGTTATATTAGATATTTTAAATATTTAAAGGGATTTTTTTTATTTATTTTTTTATTTATGCATTAAACAGTAATTTTGTTAGAAGAATATGAATTGTTTTGCAGGCACACAACTCTCGAAAAACATCTTGAATGTTGTTTATCTTCTTTTACTGTGGCCAATTAGGAACAGATATAAATTATATCATTGAGCTCCAGCACATATCAACCAATCACAACCAATCATTTAAGAGAGTTGGGGTTCTGCACTCCATGTAATGCATTCCAACCTGTCTGGGAGGAATGTAAATAGGCCATTTTCAGAGTTAGTAGGCTAAATTAATAATTATAGTTTGGTGAAAAGTTTTTAAACTATGCATAATTGAACATTTTAGGAAGATTGGAATTGTAAGTTCGATGTCCCTTAAAAGTGACTGCAGTGTTGTGTTTCTTTAGCGATGCTTGTGGTCGCCTTCTTAGACCCCAACAAAGTTGCATAATAATTAATTGGAACAGTGACTAATACTGCTAAGCTGAGATCCTCATAGATATTTTTCTTTCAAGAGGTAGTGCAAACCAAGGGTCAGAAAAAATGATGGTATTGCTATACCTTGTTGTATATATTGATCAGTTTTTATCTGTATATTACATTTCTTTGATCAGTTGACTCTTAGATACTATTATCCAGATCTCCTAACTGTTCCTATTTGAAAGGGATAGTCCCTGATTCTGAGCTCTGTCCTGCTGTCCCTCTGAGATAGTCATATGTCTCTATTTACAGAATTTCCCTTAGCTACTCCCATGGAACATCCAGCTGCGCCCATAAACTATCCAGACACACCCACTGACCATCCAGACACACCCACAATCCTGCCACCACCCATTATCTCACCCCTTCCAACACAGCTCCACCCACAAAACAGTTCAGACCCTCATCAAAGTACTGACTGAGTCCCTGATACCCAGTCACAAATTTTAGTAGTTTTGTGTTATCGGCTGAAATGAAAAGTTAATTTAATATATTCATCACTGATTAATCATTATAAAATATCTGCATGGAAAAAAAAAAGTTTTAAAAGGAAAATATGTATTGGTTTACAGTGAACGGACACACCTATTGAGTATTATTTCACTTCTTTGCTGTAGCCAATTATGGGAAAGTTATACATGAGCTACTACATATATCAACCAATCACTGAGCACAATGTAGGAGGGTGGGGGTTATGAATTTTACTGGATGGAAAACTTAAAGTATCAATATTAAATTACATGAAAAGCAGGTTAAAAATTATTGAAAAAGCAATGTAGAATGAAAATTTAAAGTAAATAAAACATTTAATGCCAATTGCCAAATTACATTTTGAGTAAAAATTAAATAAAAAATAAAAATGTTGAAGCTTGAAGGGACATGAAACCCAACATTTTTATTTCATGATTCAGATAGAGTGTACAATTTTAAACATCTTTCCTCTTAACTTCTATAAACTTATTTGCTTTGTTGTCAAGGTGTCCTTTATTGGAAAGTTTACTTAGTAATGCTCAGGAGCAGCCATTCACTACTAGGGGCTAGCTGCTGATTGGTGGCTGCACATATATAAATCTGTTGAAACCGCCACCTATACTGAAGATTTCTATACTACAGTATTGGATATAGAAAGGTTATGCAAACAAGATTCAGAAGCAGAAATCAGCCTCAGAGTGTGGAAAGAGTAAGAGAGCCCAGCCCATTTCAAATGGTGTTGCTGTAGGAAGTTTCAATACAATTAACTAATTCCAACTGCTTTTACCTTAATGGCTCAAGTATACACAGCCATGCACTTTCAGTCAACTTAAAAAAACAAAATGCCTAAATAGGTTAAAGTACCAGTAAATACATTAGATTTGCATAATCAGCAAATGCATGTTAAAAAGACAATGCAATTACAATCACAAATGCATGTACGTATAAGCTGTGAATTCTTGCACATGCTCAGTAGGAGTTAGTGACTCAAAAAGTGTAAATATAAAAAGACTGTGCACATTTGTTAATGGAAGTAAATTGGAAAGCTGTTTAAAAAATACATGCTCTATCTGAATCATGAAAGTTCATTTTTGACTTGTGTCCCTTTAAATAGTGCTCTTGCATGTTCATAAAAGAAAGTGCACTATCCCTTTAAGTAAGCAATGACACTTTATGACTTTATCACATATGCAAATTAGTGCACAGTACGAAGTGCTTTGGATCACTGGTGGGTCTGCAGACGCTTTGTGTTGATCAGAATCTCAATCAGGGAAGCTTTGAACTTGTACATAAACCAATAAAAATGGACAAAAGAATGAAAAGCACCTGAGTGACACCAATAATACGCAGGATTAATCCCACTTTCCTGTTATAACAGTCTGCATCTAGCACTGTATGATCATTGAAATAATTGAGTTGGTTCTAGGACTGTAGGGAATGTAGAGCGTATCTGCAGAGACACTGTGACATTATTCTTATCACAGAGGGAAAAGTAATGGCTCTGTTTGACGTGTGACCTGAAGCCAGCAGCTTTATCTCCCTTTGCTTTTGATACAGAATTAGATTCATTGTGAACAGACAACCAATGCCCTGAAAAATCCTTTTCTTTCTGGTACCTCTGACACTAGGAGATAAATTGAGTCACATATTGTCACCCGGAACCGATATTGAACCTTGGCATACTTGCTCTAAATTTTTCTTCATTCTTGTAATTTTTCTCTCTCTGAAAAGTGTTGTGTATACTGTCAGTACTGGATATTATAACTGCAACCAAATAGATTAATACATACATTAAACATCTATATATGTCTCATCTATCTATTTATCTATCTAACTATATACAGTATCTATATATATATATATATATATGTCTGATCTATCCTATCTATATATATTTATAAATCCTATTTTTCTTATCTATCTATTTATGTCTGATCTATGCTATATATATATATATATATATATATATATATATATATATATATATATATATATATATATACTGTATATATATACTGTATATATATATATTTATATATTCTATTATTTTTATCTATTTACTTATGTCTGATCTATGCTTCTATTTTATCTATCTATAATGAATATATCATCTATATATTACTTAAATATCTATCTATTTATCTGTCTGATCGATGCTATTTATATATATTTATATATCTTTCTATTTTATCTATTTATCTATCTATCTATCTGTCTTTATCTATCAGTCTGCCAGTGAAAATCCTACTTCTATAACATTAATTAAAACTTTGTATTTTTGATATAATTTAATATCGTTGAATGGCATTCTCTAACACCGGGCCTGAGGCTTAGAGGTATATGGCTGCACCTCACTGATGAGGTCCAAAAGAGGCCGAAACGATCGTCTGGGAATGCCGTTTTCCTTGTTCAGAGGAGAATTGCCTGGTATTTTGGGGCTGGACTGATCATGTCGGCGGCATCAGACTGATCTACTACAGGAAAGTTTTCCTCTGTGAAAAGCACAATTGGGCAGAAAGAAGCTACTCCCAGGTGGCAACCGGACCATAGAACAAGCTATTGATACTGCCCTTCGTTCCTGGCAGACTGCTTCTCTTCTGTTTTGCCTGATGAAAACTCACCAGCATAGAGCGAAATCACACAAAACCTTTGGCAGCATTTGATGAGTATTATAGTGCAATATAGGTGTCTCTTCTTCACATTCAGAATCCTGCATAGCGAGATAAACAGCTCTCAAGCAAAACGTTGCCTTTCTAAAATTATTTGAGTGACTTAGCAGCACTGGCGATACTTGATAGAAAATGTTTCCAGTGCGGAGAGCTTTAGATTACTGGACCCTAAAACTTATAACATTATCCATGTTAAAGGGACACTGAACCCAAATTTTTTCTTTTGTAATTCAGAAAGAGCTTGCAATTTTAAGCAACTTTCTAATTTACTCCTATTATCATTTTTTCTTCGTTCTCTTGCTATCATTATTTGAAAAAGAAGGCATCTAAGCTTTTTTTTTTTGTTTCAGTACTCTGGACAGCACTTTTTTTTATTGGTGGATGAATGTATCCACCAATCAGCAAGGACAACCCAGGTTGTTCACCAAAAATGGGCCGGCATCTAAACTTACATTCTTGCATTTGACATAAAGATACCAAGAGAATGAAGAAAATTTGATAATAGGAGTAAATTAGAAAGTTGCTTAAAATTTCATGCTCAATCTGAATCACGAAAGAAAAATTTTGGGTACAGTGTCCCTTTAAGTGCAGTAAGTAAAATACACAAGTGCTGTTTTAAAGGGACATGAAACCCAATTTTATTATTTCAGGATTCAGATAGAGCATACAATTTTAAACAGCTTTCTCATTTTCTTTTATTATCAAATTTTCTTCATTCTATTTGTATCTTTTGTTGAAAAGCAGGAGTCTAAGCTCAGGAGCATTCATGTGTCTGGAAAACTATATGGCAGCAGGTTTTGAAGAATGTTATCCATTTTTAAGAGCATTATTTCCTGCCATGTAGTGCTCAAGACACCTACCTAGGTATCTCTTCAACAAAGAATACCATGGGAACAAAGCTAATTCTGATAATAAGTCAACTGGAAAAAAATGTTTTCATTGTATGCTCTTTCTGAATCACAAAAGGGAAATGAAACACTATACTTTTTATCAGGCATATGACAGAACACTATTCAAATACATTATTTTTTAATTATTTTTTTTGCATGAAAGGAAATATTATTTACAGCTGTTTATTTTGTAAACATTGGGCCAGAAAGGAAGTCACATGGTTGTCACTGTGATCATGTGACTCCAAACGGTGCTGATTGGCTACTGGGGGGCTGCCTGCGTTGCTAGACACGTCCCCCAGTCAGATCCACTGATGTTTCTTCATGGAGGGGAGCAGGATGCTGCAAAAATGAGGATGTTACCGTCCTAAAGGCTTTAAAGCCCAGTGACTTTAGGACAACATGGAACGTCCTAACGGCATCTAGGGGTTAAAGACACATAAAGACTTGTTAATATGATTTTAACAACAGGCATAGGATGCAGCAATAGATGCTAACGTTGGCCAACAGCAAACTGTAATACATTTTAAAAAGGCTTCTTTTAAATGCAACATAGAAAAACAGAACTTTGAGTAATAGAATAAGATTGGTATAGCTGATAATATATGTAAATACTTTGTATTAATATGTAGTGTGGCGTAAATGGTTTTAGGGAATATACACAAACATTTCTCCCAGTGAATAAATGTTGAATTACTATTAAAAGTAAGTGGGCGATAATGAATTGTAACCAGTTTGTGAAGCTCTTTTCTTTAAAGCACCAATTATTTTAATGGCTCGTTATTATTTTGTCAGACCTAAGGGACTTTTGGCCAATCTATAAGGAATCTAGTGTAATTTAAGTCATTTAATGATTCGTTAAAAGTTCAACACACTGACATTGCTTTTTAATAGGTCTAACAGCCACTAAAAAAAAATATCCAGCTATGAATGGAAGCACATTCTTCATCAAACTGTATCGCTTTAGTTTTTGGGAGATTTTACCACTCAGCAGACTATATTGTTCAACGTTCACATGTATTAAAAAAACACCTTTATCTGAAGTATTAAATTGTCACATGATGGACTGTTCACAAAGGCTGCAGTTCTCTAAAACTATGTAGATTGGCGAAATTGTTTAGGAAGTCGGTAACTGCAATCTTGCTATTCAGGTTTCTGGATGTGAAATAGAAATATTCATTGTAATATAATGTTCAATAAATGTTTTTACATGATTTCTCTCCATGTCGATTAGTTTTTGATAATCAGGCCCACAGAGAGTAATCTAAAGTAAATGGTCCTGTATTGTATAGATAAATACAAGCAAGCTACTAACGCTACACATTTAACCCCTTAGTGACCGGGCCATTTTTAAATTTTCTTACCGTTAAGGACCAGGGCTATTTTTACATTTCTGCAGTGTTTGTGTTTAGCTGTAATTTTCCTCTTACTCATTTACTGTACCCACACATATTATATAACGTTTTTCTCGCCATTAAAATGACTTTCATTATATCATATAATTTACTGTAAACATTTTTTTATAAAATATGATGAAAAAATGGAAAAAAAACACACTTTTTCTAACTTTGACCCCCAAAATCTGTTACACATCTACAACCACCAAAAAACACCCATGCTAAATAGTTTCTAAATTTTGTCCTGAGTTTAGAAATAACCAATGTTTACATGTTGTTTGCTTTTTTTGCAAGTTATAGGGCAATAAATACAAGTAGCACTTTGCTATTTCCAAACCAATTAGCGATAGTTACATTGGAACAATGATATCTGTCAGGAATCCCTGAATAACCCTTGACATATATATATATATATATATTTTTTTTTTTAGTAGACAACCCAAAGTATTGATCTAGGCCCATTTTGGTATATTTCATGCCACAATTTTACTGCCAAATGCGATCAAATAAAAAAAATTAAATTTTTCACTAACTTTTTCAAAAACTTTATCTGAAATTACAGTATTTACAACAGCTTGTGCAATTATGGCACAAATGGTTGTAAATGCTTCTCTGGGATCCCCTTTGTTCAGAAACCTTTGTTCAGAAATAGAAGACATATATGGCTTTGGCATTGCTTTTTGGTAATAAGAAGGCTGGTAAATGCCGCTGCGCATCACACTTGTGAAGGGGTTAATTAGGTAGCTTGTAGGGTTAATTTTAGTGTAGAGATCAGCCTCCCACCGGACACATCCCACCCCCTGACCCCTCTCAAAGAGCTCTCTTCTCTCCCCCACCCCACAATTGTCACTGCCATCTTAAGTACTGGCAGACAGTCTGCCAGTACTAAAATAAAAGCTTTTTTTTTTTAGTATTTTTTTTAAATTATATATAAATAGTTTCTGCAGTATAGGTTCCCCCCTAACCCCCCAACCTCGATGATCCCCCTAAACCAGCTCTCTTAAGCCCCCCCCCTCTTCCTATTTGTGGCCATCTTAGGTAGCTGTCTGCCAGTACCCAGTTTCTAATCAAATTTGCTAATTTTTTATTTTATTTTTTATATCCCCATTTTTCCGTAGTGTATCGATCAGGATCGCTTCCAGTGCTCAAAACCCCAGAGGACGTGCCAGGCACGTCCTTGGTTGTTAACGACTGTTTTTTGTAGGACGCGCCTGGCACGTCCTTGGTCGTTAAGGGGTTCAAGGGATATGAAACCCAAAATTTTTCTTTTATAATTCAGATAGAATATATATTTTAAACAACTTTAAAATTTACTTTATTTATCAATTTTGCTTCATTCTCTTGGTATCTTTGGTTGAAGAAGCTGTATTTGCACTCCAGTGAGCTAGCTGAACATACATTTATAGAAGTTCAGCCACCAATCCGCAGCTAGCTCCAAGATCCTGAGCCTATCTAGATATGATTTTCAACAAAGGATTCCAAGAAAATGAAGCAAATTAGATAATAGAAGTAAATTGGAAAGTTTTTTTAAATTGTATGCTCTACCTAAATCATAAAATCTTTTTTTAGGGGTTTCATGTCCCTTTACAGATAATAAGGTTTAAAAAGCCAATGATATGAGGCATATATGTGCAGCCACCAAAAAGCAGCTAGCTCCCAGTAGTAAATTACTGCTCCTAAGCCTACCTAGGTATGCTTTTCAACAAATGATACCAAGAAAACAAAGCAAATTAGATAACAGGAGTAAATTGGAAAGTTCTTTCAAATTGCACACGCTATCTGAATCATGAGAGAGAGGTTTTGGATTTCATGTCCCTTTAATAACTGTTTATTTGTTAGTCACATTTGTTACGTGAATATATTGAATATCTGCTTTAATTTGCAAGAAAAACACACATGGAATTTTTAACCTACATTCATTATTCATACAGAGCAAATGAATATTATCTACAGTCCTTATTTTTTAGGAATGCTCCAATCACATTTGTCATTTCCTAATATTTAAGCACAATGTGCCACGGTGACGGCGCACAATCAGGAGGTGCTTTATTGGTTCAAGAAACTAACACATCTTAAGACTTGAAAACTTTCAACTTAGCCCACCCTGAGACCATTAGACAATATGACATTTTTCTTAACCCTCTATTGTATATTTAATAATAAAAAAAAGATAAATGTAAAAAGAAGTAACATCCTCCCATAGGATATAAGAACTTGAAGATAATATATCTGTGAAACAGAAACAGAACTACAGCTCATAGAAACTGCTAGAGATGAGCTCACGGATCGATCAATAAATAAAAAAAATGCATTGTTTGTTTGTTTTTAACATGACCTGCCAAAGCCTAGAGTTTCTTATCCCCCAAGATCCTTAGATGAGTAAAGTTTTAGTCTTTTAATTGCATTAAACATATTAAAGGGACTAGATTTTTCTTTGCAAAAATGTTTTGTAGATGATCCATTTATATAGCCCATCTGGGAGTGTTTTTGTAAAAATCTATAGTTTTGCTTATTTTAAAAAACATTGGCCTCTAGTTATCAAAGTCTGGTGGACCTGATCCGACAGAGCGGATCAGGTCCGCCAGACTTCGCTGGATACGGCGAGCAATACGCTCGCCGTATTCAGCATTGCACCAGCAGCTCACAAGAGCTGGTGGTGCAACGCCGCCCCCTGCTGACTCGCAGCCAATCGGCTGCCAGCAGGGGGGTGCTCGATCGGGTTGATTTGCGGCAATGTCTGTCCGCCTGCTTAGAGCATCAAGCTCCATACGAAGCTTGATAAATATGCCCCAGTGTGTTGATTTTCAGACTCCTAACCAAGCCCCAAAGTTTTAGATGAATACTGATGTCTTCATAAGCATGGTTGTCTATTGGGTCTTTTCATATGCAGGGTAGGGGGTGTCTGTTTTTCCTGCTTTTCCAGCCCCTTTCAGTGGTTGTCCCAGCCTAACCCCATCAAATCAGTATTCAGGCATATTCTTCTTTATAGTAGTGTCTATTACTTGTAGTTATATGAAAATGGGGGGGGGGGGGGTCAAGGATCATTAATTTCATTATTTGGTAAATAGTAATTAAAAGCCAAATTTTGTAGAATGACACAAAAAATACATTATTATAATACAAGAACAACAGCACACCTATCATTCATGTCTCAAGGGACATTGTAGTATAAAAATAAATAAAAGGGCAGTTGCTGAAATATAAAACATACTAGCATGTCCCTTTAATGATGAAAACAGTAAGATTTTGAACCGTTACACATTTCTTTTGGGATTTGTACAGTCAGACTTTGTTAAAAGACTGATTTTCCTCATGTTTTTCAGGCAGGTGAAGATGGAATTTAAACTACTCAAATGTCTCCTTTTGGTTTTCTAAATTACCGGTTGTGTGATATGGAAATGATTCTTTGTGTATAGAGGCATTGCCAATTTAGCTGTAGCCCCAGCAGTAGACTCTGTATGCCGTGTGCATCCTGTCTTCAGTGTTACATTGCAGCCAGTTTCATGTGCTCAAACCTCTGAAGAGATTGATGTACTTTTATGAAATGTCTTTAAATGACACCGCTGGGTCCTATTCACCGGCTAATTTTCCAGCTATTACAGTACTCTCGACCATGCAGAATGAACATTATTCCAGCTAATCATTAACTTGCTCTACTCCCTCTCTCCTTTGGGCTTTGCAGAAATAGAACCCCCTCCTCACATAAACAGATTCATTTTTAATCCTTACATCTCTGGTCTGTAAAGGATCCTGGGACATTTAACACATGTATGTATGTTGTATGTGTGTTTATGTATATATATATATATATATATATATATATATATATATATATATATATATATATATATATATATATATATATATATACTGTATATATATTTTTATATATATATATTTTATATATATATATATATATATATATATATATATATATATATATATATATATATATATATATATATATATATATATATATATATATATATATATATATATATACAGGTGGCCCTCGGTTTACAATTTGCACCGTTTCAGAATAACAACCTTTTTTTTCAGTCATGTGACTGCTATTGAAAAGCATTGAGAAGCAGTGCATTGATTAAAATAGCCAGTAGGTGGAGCTGTCCACTTGTGCTGCAGCAAAGATATGCAAGCCAAGCAAGCTGAAATTAATCAGTTTAACCAGACCTGAGCTATTGAGCAGCTTGCAAAGGAACAAGATCTTCCTGTCTATAAATCAGTCCAGATTGGAATGCATAGAAAGAACTGTTTGCAGAAAAATGCAAGTAAAGTCTGTGTTGTGTGATTATTTTATTAGGTTTATAATGCTGTTTAGCAAATGTTTTTGTTCATTTTACTTAGTTTAATTATATATTCTGTGTTGTGTGATTATTTTATTAGGTTTATAATGCTGTTTAGCATTTAAAGTCTTCATTTCAAAGCTTTAAAAATAATGTATTAGGTGTTACATCACTTCCCAGTGACTTACATTATAAACTGGGTTTCAATTTACAATGGTTTCAATTTACAACCATTCCTTATGGAACCTAACCCTGGCGTAAACTGAGGGCTACCTGTATATATATGTATATATATATATATTTAAATTTAAATAAGCCAAAACTACTCAGCACTCACTCCAATAATCACCTCCAGGACTATCCCAAGAAGTGAGAGCGCACAAATGATTGTGGTCCAGATTACGAGTGGAGCGCAAACGTTAGCGCATAAGCGATATCGGGTTTTTGTGATCATTTGCGTGCAGGTTAAATTGCGCTCATATTACAAGTTGAAAGTAAACGTGATCGATTAAGCGCAATTCAAAGCTAACGCTCGTTGAGTTAGTGCGTACTCAGAGCTGTGGGTAACTGCAAAACAAAAAAGTCTCACAAAACGAATAAAAAATGCATTACAAAGTACAGTTACACTCATAATAACACCAGCTAATAAAAATTATTGGTAAAAAAAAAATTGCACTCAAAAGTTATAGGTGCTCATAGATATGAGGTCTCAGGTGTTAGAAGAAAAAAAGGCTCGAACACTTGATAGATAGACTTGTAAAAATATAAATAGTTGAATGGATAGGTAAAGATAGATTGATAGATTGATGATAGATAGATAGATAGATAGATAGATAGATACAGTTATATGCGCATATGGCTAAAAATATTTTTAAAAAATTCCGCTAGTCCCGGGCTAGTAAGAAATTACAGTGAACAAGTAAGACATTTTTATTTTTTCCTATACAGGGAGACTATAGCTCAAAAATTGCATGTTCTTATTATTGACGCTTTAACTCTGAGCTAGATTAAGAGTGGAGCACTATTTTGACTCCCGGTAGCGCATTAACTTTGCTAAACAGAGGCTTTTTGTGCATGTCGGGTTGCAGTCATATTATAAGTTGAAAGTAAAAAGTTTGCGTGCAAGCGAAATCTGACACGTATAAAAAGAAAGCCTTTGCGAAAGTCACAATCCTGTTAACCTACCCCCCTATCATCAGCCAATAGGATTTTTTCAACTTTAATTCCAATTGGCTGATAGAATTCTATCAGCCAATCGGAATTCAAGGAACGGCATTTTGGATGACGTCCCTTAAAGGAACCTTCATTCTTCAGTAGCCATCAACAGAAGAGGATGCTCCACGCCGGATGTCTTGAAGATAGAGCCGCTCCACGTCGTAAGGATGAAGATAGAAGATGCCGTCTGGATGAAGACTTCTGCACGCCTTGAGGACCACTTCTTGCCGCTTGGATGAAGACTTCTCCCGGCTTCGTTGAGGGCTTCTTGCCGCTTGGATGCAGACTTCTCCCGGCTTCGTTGAGGGCTTCTTGCCGCTTGGATGAAGACTTCTCCCGGCTTTGTTGAGGATGTATATCCGGTCTTCAAAAACTGTAAGTGGATCTTCAGCGGTTAGTGTTAGTTTTTTTTTAAGAGTCTATTGGGTGGGTTTTATTTTTAGCTTATGGTTTGGGCTGAAAAAGAGCTAAATGCCCTTTTAAGGGCAATGCCCATCCAAATGCTCTTTTCAGGGCAATGGGAAGCTTAGGTTTTTTAGATAGTATTTTATTTGGGGGGTTTGGTTGTGTGGGTGGTGGGTTTTACTGTTGGGGGGTTGTTTGTATTTTTTTTTTACAGGTAAAAGAGCTGATTTCTTTGGGGCAATGCCGAGCAAAAGGCCCTTTTAAGGGCTATTGGCAGTTTAGTTTAGGCTAGGTTTTTTTTTTATTTGGGGGGGGGGGGGCTTTTTTATTTTGATAGGGCTTTTAGATTAGGTGTAATTAGTGTAAGACAGGTTAGGTTTTATTTTACAGGTAAATTTGTATTTATTTTAACTATCTAGCTAGTAAATAGTTAATAACTATTTAGTAACTAGTCTACCTAGTTAAAATAAATACAAACTTACCTGTGAAATAAAAATAAAACATAAGCTAGATACAATATAACTATTAGTTATATTGTAGCTAGCTTAGGTTTTATTTTACAGGTAACTATTTATTTACTTTTAATAGGAATAATTTAGGTATTAATTGTAATTTTTATTTGGAATTATTTAAATTATGTTAAAGTTAGTGGTGTTAGTTTTGGGTTTCGTTAGGGTTAGGGTTAGACTTAGGGTTAGGTTTAGGGGTTAATAACTTTAGTATAGTGGCAGCTATTTTGGGGGCAGCAGATTAGGGGTTAATAACAGTAATGTAGGTTGCGGCGATGTTAGAGATAGCAGATTAGGGGTTAATAAGTGTATGTAGGTGGCGACAACATTGGGGGCAGCAGATTAGGGTTTAATAACAGTAATGTAGGTTGTGGCGATGTTAGGGACAGCAGATTGGGGTTAATAATATTTAATTAGTGTTTGCGATGCGGGAGTATGGCGGTTTAGGGGTTAATATGTTTATTATAGTGGCAGTGATGTCCGGAGCGGCAGATTAGGGGTTAATAATTTCATTTTAGTGTTTTCAATTCGGGAGGGCCTCGGTTTAGGGGTTAATAGGTAGTTTATGGGTGTTAGTGTACTTTTTAGCACTTTAGTTATGAGTTTTATGTTACGGCTTTGTAACATAAAAGCCATAACTACTGACTTTCAGTTTACGGTACGGATCTTGTAGTTATGGGCTGTACCACTCACTTTTTGGCCGGACAGGCAAACTTGTAATACCGGCACTATGGAAATCCCATTGAAAAAGGACTTTTTGAAAGTTGCGGTAGTTACATTTCGTTACGGCCAAAAAAGTGTGCGGTACAGATATACCTGCAAGACTCATATTACCAGCGGTAGTGAACAAGCGTTGTTATGAAGCTTTTTCACTCATAACGCAAAACACGTAATCTAGCCGTATCTTTTAAAGCCCCTTTGCAGGGGTTATACATATAGAGTTGGAGCTCCTATAGTGTATAACAAATTAGAGCATGCCATTTTTGTACTAAAATGTTTGTTTAATACTGGGCGGATTGGTAACTTTTTCTCTTTTTTTTCTCTAGCAACTTTTCCCCATAACCAGTAATCTTTCTGATATATATATATCAGTCTATCTATCTACACACACACTTATACAATATTTTAGTCTTGGTCTACTGCCTTCACTTTCAGAGTAAAGTTTTTTTTATACTGTCACAACTTATACCAACGTTCTTTGAATTCATCATTTGACTGCTGTTCTTTTCAGCACTTATATACATTCAAACAACATTAAACTATTAGCTCTCTACAGGGAAGGGATAATACTTAAAACGATTTGAATTATTTCCCAGATTCACATTGTAGACATCTGTAGATTAGTTCTAAAATGGCTGAGTATTAATTAAAGGCTTATTTATTGTGTAGTCTAATTGCACTGCTGTTAATTGATTTATATGCAAAACTAGTTTTGGTTTAAAAGTGCAATGTTATGACCACAAACTTTAATTCTGTTACAAGTCCCTAAGTATATAATCCTGCCTGAGTGAACCTTTTGTTAAAGGTACAGTCAAGTCAAAATTAAACGTTCATGATTCAGATAGGCCATGCAATTTTAGCCAACTTTCCAATTTACTTTTATCATTAAATTTGCTTTGTTTTCTTGGCTAAACCTAGGTAGGCTCATATGCTAATTTCTAAGCCCTTGAAGGCTGCCGCTTATCTCAGTGCATGTTGACAGTTTTTCACAGTTAGACAGCACTAGTTCATATGTGCTATATAGCTTACATTGTGCTCACTCCTCATATATATAAGGTTGTGGTGAGTACAGCATTACATTTTTGTGATACAGTAATGGAAATTCAATACCTGCCAACATTTCTCCGATTTTGGGCCACATTATGAGTGACGCTCTAACTGCAAGCAAAAAGGGGTTTATTGTGGTGTTAGTGCGCATTGGATGTAGCAATCAAATTACAAGTTTAAAGTAAACACGATCGATTGAGCACTATATATATATATATATATATATATATTATACAATTGAGCAGAATTGATATATTTTTACATATTTATTACCTGAATAAATATGAAGTAAAAGCAGTGTAAATTTAAATGAATATGCCAAAATCAGCTGTGCACTTCCTACTATTGCTCTTGTCTTTTAATTATTACCTACTAATGTTTAGTTTAGTTGGCAGGAAGTAGCTATCAGCCAATGAGCATCAACAGGGCAAATCTATAAGCCAATCAGTGTTAACAGGAAGTGACAATCAGCCAATGCGCATTAGTAGTAGTACACAGCGGATACAGAATTCTTGGTTTCAATTTAATTTTAATCTGTTTTTACTTTGTATTTTTTTTAATGAAAAAAAGATTAAGAACTTTATCCTGTGTACTTGCTGCTTTTTTATATAAGTGACAATTTTGTTAGTACTGTTCCTTTAAAGGGACAGTATATGCTTTGGCATTTTAGTATATAATGCTTAATAATACATAGATAGAAAAACAACTTTGTATATACTTTTGTTATTTATTTGCAACACTTTTCCTGTAATTTATGTCTGATTTCTGGATTTTATAGTCCTGAAACCTTTCCACATATATCCCCCTGATTTGTAATTTGTTAGCCTCTCTTTTCTGTTGATGCAAACTATAGAAATTTTGTTAACACAATAACAGTGGCAAATGCTGTCATCTGCCAAAGCAAATCTGAATTGGCTCCTCCAAATAAAGAAATTGGTGGATGGCGTTTGACCATTGAAAAAATATTTTAGCAAACAAGGTGCTAATCTGTTCTAATAACATTAAGACTGATGAATCCTGCCTAAGTCCTACAGTAAAGAAAAAGATTGTATAGCAAATGCTGATGCCAATCATTGATTATGGGGATGTAGTATATGCACCTGCACCGCAAACTCACCTTAATAAACTATACATTGTATAACTTGTTCTGCCGCTTTGTGCTAAAATGTAACTACAGGACCCACCATTGTGACACGCTAAAAGAACTAAACTGGCTGTCGCTGGAATCCAGACGCACCCTCCATCTTGTGTTTAAGAGCTTTTCTGGGAAGTTCCCACCCTACCTGAGCAGAATGCTGTCCCCGTCTGTTCCTACCTCCTATAACCTCCGATCCAGTACCAGCACATTATTTAGTTTGCCTCAATACAAAAAGAAAGCAGCTCGATCCTTCTTTTCCTACAGAGAACCCCAATTATGGAACGACCACCCGCACACTTTCAAACCTTCTCCAAACCTAAAATCCTTTAAGAGATTCCTCTATACATATCTCAAAACAGAATGCACCTGTCATGGTTGATTATATATTTCCTACCGGTTCTATGTTAAATTTTTGTGCATATATTGTGTATTATTATTGATTTTGAATTTTATTGTACCCAATGGGGCATATTTATCAAGGTCTGGCGGACCTGATCCGACACTACGGATCAGGTCTGCCAGACCTTGCTGAATACGGCGAGCAATTCAGCATTGCACCAGCAGCTCACAAGAGCTGCTGGTGCAACGCCGCCCCCTGCAGACTTGCGGTCAATGGGCCACCAGCAGGGGGGTGTCAATCAACCCGATCGTACTCGATCGGGTTGTATTGTGGCGATGTGCTCAGAGCAGGCGGACAGGTTATGGAGCAGCGGTCTTTGTGACTGCTGCTTCATGACTGCTGTTTCTGGCGAGCCTGCAGGCTCGCCAGAAACACGGAGCTTGATAAATATGCCCCAATGTATCAATGCAATGTTTTGTGTACCCAGGACATACTTGAAAATGAGAGAAATTTCAATGTATCCTTCCTGGTAAAATATTTTATAAATAAATAAATTTGTTAATCTTACAGAAGACTGCAGAAAAAAATGTTGTAATTACTAGGCATGCTCATTCGGCAGTTTCGTTAGCTGAAGAATGTGGAAGAAGGCAGCCAGCCGCAAACTTTGCCTTTTTATGAAGCCGTATTTTTTCTTGTGAAAGTGCAACACACTAAGATACTTTCTGTCAATGCTGAATCCACATGCATAGTATTTACTGTCTCTTTAAAGGGACATTAATAATTCCAAGACATTTATGTTGTGTTGCTATACAATAACATATCATCCAAGTCTTAATGTTTTCTTAAACAAATGAACATACTTTTTACTGAAATTATTTTTTAATAGTCAAACACCACCCTCTCTTTGCCTTATTTGGAGTAGCCAACCTGGGCTTTACTCTACAGACAACAAGACTAGTCATGGTCATACAGTTAGTATAAAGCAAATGGTTTTGCTGTTGTTGCCAATCAGATACATAGCTTTTAGAATTAGAAATTGCACAATTGCAAAGTTCTTTCATTGAACATAATTAAACATTTTATATAAAACATCTCAAGGTGTTTACAGTTCCCTTAAAGGACCAGTCAACGCTGTAGATTTGCATAATCAACAAATGCATGATAAGAAGACAATGCAATAGCACTTTGGGGCATATGTATCCAGCTCCGAATGGAGCTTGATGCCCCGTGTTTCTGGCGAGCCTGAAGGTTATGGCGAGCCTGCAGTTATGAAGCAGCGGTCACAAAGACCGCTGCTCCATAACCTGTCCGCCTGCTTTGAGCAGGCGGACAGACATCGCCGGAAATCAACTCGATCGAGTATGATCGGGTTGATTGACACCTCCCTGCTGGCGGCCGATTGGCCGCGAGTCTGCAGGGGGCGGCGTTGCACCAGCAGCTCTTCTGGTGCAATGCTGAATATGGCGAGCGTATTGCTCGCCATATTCAGCGATGTCTGTCGGACCTGATCCGCACTGTCGGATCTGGTCCGACAGACTTTGATAACTAGAGGCCTTAGTCTGAACTTCAAAAGAGTAGTAGCTTTTTGTTAAATAAATTGCAAAGTTATGTCTATTTCCACTCCCCCTGTATCATGTGACAGCCATCAGCCAATCATAAATGCGTATACGTATATGCTGTGAATTCTTGCACATGCTCAGTAGAAGTTGGTGACTCAAAAAGTGTAAATATAAAAAGACTGTGCACATTTTGTTAATGGAAGTAAATTGGAAAGTTGTTTAAAATTGCATGCACTATCTGAATCATGAAGTTTAATTTCTCTTGTTAGGTGTATCCAGTCCACGGATCATCCATTACTTGTGGGATATTCTCCTACCCAACAGGAAGTTGCAAGAGGATCACCCACAGCAGAGCTGCTATATAGCTCCTCCCCTAACTGCCATATCCAGTCATTCTCTTGCAAGCTCTCAACATAGCTAGAGGTAGTTAGAGGAAAGTGGTAAAATATAGTTAGTTTTTTCTTCAATCAAAAGTTTATTGTTTTTAAATGGTACCGGAGTGTACTGTTTTATCTCAGGCAGCATTTAGAAGAAGAATCTGCCTGCGTTTTTTTCTATGATCTTAGCAGAAGTAACTAAGATCCACTGCCGTTCTCACATATGTCTGAGGAGTGAGGTAACTTCAGAGGGAGAATGGCGTGCAGGGTATCCTGCAATAAGGTATGTGCAGTTAAGTTTTTCTAGGGATGGAATTTGCTAGAAAATGCTGCTGATACCGGATTAATGTAAGTTAAAGCCTAAATACAGTGATTTAATAGCGACTAGTATCAGGCTTGCTATCAGAGGTATATACTCTGATTAATGTGCAATATAAAACTTTGCTGGCATGTTTAATCGTTTTTATATATGCTTTGGTGATAAAACTTATTGGGGCCTAGTTTTTTCCACATGGCTGGCTTTATTTTTGCCTAGAAACAGTTTCCTGAGGCTTTCCACTGTTATAGTATAAAAGTTACAGTTGGTGCAGTTAAAATTACAAACTGTGACATTCAGCTTCCCTCAGCAGTCCCCTGCATGCTATAGGACATCTCTGAAGGGCTCAAAAGGCTTCAAAAGTAGGAGCTGTGGCAGTTGTTATGACTGTTTAAAAAACATATTTTTCGTTTTGTTAATCTGTTTTTTGTATTAAGGGGTTAATCATCCATTTGCAAGTGGGTGCAATGCTCTGCTAACTAGTTACATACACTGTAAAAATTTCATTAGTTTAACTGCCTTTTTTCACTGTTATTTCAAATTTTGGCAAAATTTGTTTCTCTTAAAGGCACAGTAACGTTTTTTTTTATATTGCTTGTTAACTTGATTTAAAGTGTTTTCCAAGCTTGCTAGTCTGATTGCTAGTCTGTATAAACATGTCTGACATAGAGGAAACTCCTTGTTCATTATGTTTAAAAGCCATGGTGGAACCCCATAGGAGAATGTGTACTAAATGTATTTATTTCACTTCCAGCCTTCTAGGTTGGGGTGCAGTCTGGAATTCCCTGAAGGCTCAGGGATCGTGGACTCAGGAGGAGAAACTCCTCCCAATAAATATTCTGGAGTTAAGAGCAATATTCAATGCTCTTCTAGCTTGGCCTCAGTTAGCAACCCTGAGGTTCATCAGATTTCAGTCGGACAACATCACGACTGTGGCTTACATCAACCATCAAGGGGGGACCAGGAGCTCCCTAGCGATGTTAGAAGTCTCCAAGATAATTCGCTGGGCAGAGACTCACTCTTGCCATCTATCAGCGATCCATATCCCAGGTGTAGAGAACTGGGAGGCGGATTTTCTAAGTCGTCAGACTTTTCATCCGGGGGAGTGGGAACTCCATCCGGAGGTGTTTGCTCAATTGTTTCATCGTTGGGGCACACCAGAATTGGAACTCATGGCGTCTCGCCAGAACGCCAAGCTTCCTTGTTACGGATCCAGGTCCAGGGACCCAGAAGCAACGCTGATAGATGCTCTAGCAGCACCGTGGTTCTTCAACCTGGCTTATGTGTTTCCACCGTTTCCTCTGCTCCCTCGACTGATTGCCAAAATCAAACAGGAGAGAGAATCGGTGATCTTGATCGCGCCTGCGTGGCCACGCAGGACCTGGTATGCAGACCTGGTGGACATGTCATCCTTTCCACCTTGGCCTCTGCCTCTGAGACAAGACCTTCTACTACAAGGTCCTTTCAATCATCCAAATCTAATTTCTCTGAGACTGACTGCCTGGAGATTGAACGCTTGATTTTATCAAGGCGTGGCTTCTCCGAGTCAGTCATTGATACCTTAATACAGGCACGAAAGCCTGTAACCAGGAAAATCTACCATAAGATATGGCGCAAATATCTTCATTAGTGTGAATCCAAGAATTACTCATGGAGTAAGGTTAGGATTCCTAGGATATTGTCCTTTCTCCAAGAGGGTTTGGATAAAGGATTATCAGCTAGTTCTTTAAAGGGACAGATTTCTGCTCTGTCTATCCTTTTGCACAAGCGTCTGGCAGAGGTTCCAGACGTCCAGGCATTTTGTCAGGCTTTGGTTAGAATTAAGCCTGTGTTTAAACCTGTTGCTCCTCCATGGAGCTTAAACTTGGTTCTTAAGGTTCTTCAAGGAGTTCCGTTTGAACCCCTTCATTCCATTGATATCAAACTTTTATCTTGGAAAGTTCTGTTTTTGATGGCTATTTCCTCGGCTCGTAGAGTATCTGAGTTATCAGCTTTACAATGTGATTCTCCTTATCTGATTTTCCATACAGATAAAGTAGTTCTGCATACAAAACCTGGGTTTTTACCTAAGGTAGTTTCCAACAAGAATATCAATCAATATATTGTTGTTCCATCATTGTGTCCTAATCCTTCTTCAAAGAAGGAACGTCTTTTACATAATTTGGACGTTGTCTGTGCTTTAAAGTTTTACTTACAAGCGACTAAAGATTTTCGTCAAACATCTTCCCTGTTTGTTGTTTACTCTGGACAGAGGAGAGGTCAAAAGGCTTCGGCAACCTCTCTTTCTTTTTGGCTTCGGAGCGTAATACGCTTAGCCTATTAGACTGCTGGACAGCAGCCCCCTGAAAAGATTACATCTCATTCTACTAGATCTGTGGCTTCCACCTGGGCCTTTAAAAATGAGGCTTCTGTTGAACAGATTTGCAAAGCGGCGACTTGGTCTTCGCTTCATACCTTTTAAAAATTTTACAAATTTGATACTTTTGCTTCTTCGGAGGCTATTTTTGGGAGAAAGGTTCTACAGGCAGTGGTCCCTTCCGTTTAAGTACCTGCCTTGTCCCTCCCTTCATCCGTGTACTTTAGCTTTGGTATTGGTATCCCACAAGTAATGGATGATCCGTGGACTGGATACACCTAACAAGAGAAAACATAATTTATGCTTACCTGATAAATTTATTTCTCTTGTGGTGTATCCAGTCCACGGCCCGCCCTGTCCTTTTAAGGCAGGTCTAAATTTTAAACTACAGTCACCACTGCACCCTATGGTTTCTCCTTTCTCGGCTAGTTTCGGTCGAATGACTGGATATGGCAGTTAGGGGAGGAGCTATATAGCAGCTCTGCTGTGGGTGATCCTCTTGCAACTTCCTGTTGGGAAGGAGAATATCCCACAAGTAATGGATGATCCGTGGACTGGATACACCACAAGAGAAATAAATTTATCAGGTAAGCATAAATTATGTTTTTGACTTGAATGTCCCTTTAAGAGTGAAACTTAATTTGTACAAAAAAAAGTAAAAATTTATGGTTCAAGAAATCTGTAAAACTGTAGTAATTGCAAGGGAGGGTAACATTCATTCCTCTCACAAGCCCCGAGGCTTCCATAAAACTGGCTAGCAGGAGTGTCACAGACCATTTGCAAACAGCAAGTGATGCCATACGCCTGGGTTGCCCTCAAAGGCAATTACAGAGATATGAAGAGAGACCTATCTTCAAGGTGAGACAGACCTTATGTCTGTGGTTATGTTCCAAAAGATGTTCACAAAGGAGCGGAAAAATAGGTTTGCGTGAGAGCAGGAAAATACAGGGTTGAGGTAAGATGTTGCATCTGATGCAGATTTGAGAACAGTCAACATCTATTTCATCTTCTGTATTTTTCGTCCTAGATGGAGAGATGAAGAAATTGTTGAACAGAGACAAAATTAAAAAACAAACAAACAATGGTGCAGAGTATAATTTAGAATTTTTTAGGGGGGGGGGGGGGTGTTGGTAGACAGCCTGTCAGCAAGAATACATAAAGAATCAGACATCACGGACGACTAGAGCATATTTCACATCGATGAGCAGACTGACAAAATTCCGGAGTGCTCCAGCTGGATGTGCCTACACTGTGAGGCTAATTAGCTGAACAGTACATCACAGGGCTTAGTCCAGCCATGCTTATGATGACTGAAAATAGATCTCACATTCTGTTTCTTTCCGGTCATTTGGATGCCACATAAAAGTTTTGAGTTTATCTGCAGCCTTTTATGTTTTACATGGGCCTATGCCACAGAGAGCTGTAACACATTTTGACATGTGTTGCATTAAATACTGGAAGCCAAAGGGTTAATCTCATCAATATTTAAAGAAGACTCAAAAAAACAGACTTTAAAATATTTTGTGTCAGGTTTGTAACCTTGGTTTATATTGTTGTTCTTTGTTTCAAATTTTTTTTAATGTAGAATTTTATGACAGATGTTAAACACCTCATCCAGCTTGTGTTGGATCAATCTCTAGAAACCAAAGGGTTCATTTCCTCAATATTAACAGAAGGGGGGGGGGGGGGGGGAGACTTTAATATATTTTGTATCAAATTTGTCTCCTTGGTATTTTTCCTTTTCAAAACTTTATTTAAAAATGTTAACATTACAATATCATGGTTCATCACATTGTAAAAAGAAAAGAAAGAAGAAATCACAAAGTTTCACATTTTTTTACGTAGGATTTTCTGAAAGAGAAATTAAACACATATTGATTTTGTGTAAAATCTGTTCTTACCCCACGTTCCCTAGAGAGGTAGGTAGAAAAGCAAACCCTGTAGCCTAGGTTTTTTAAAAATAGTGACAATTGCCATAAACAGTTATGTGAGTGCTTAGAGTTGTAGACACACTCATTGCTTTCATTTTAAGGGACATTAAAACAAATCTCTGCTGTCTTGCTATAGAATAATATATCAACCAAGTCTTAAAGTGATAGTAAACCTGAGCGCTAGGATTGACCATCACTAAAAATAAAGTGGAGTTTCAGTCATCAGTTATTTAAAAAAAAGGGTGCTAAACTCACCCTGACTGTGAGCGCTCTTCTACCAATAAGGGGATGTTTGCTCCTCTAAACCAATAGCCGTGCATGCATACAGAACACTATTAGCTTACACACACGGCTATTGGTTTAGAGGTGCAAACGTCACCTCATTGAATTGAGTTTAGAAAGGTACCGCGGCACAGTCAGGGTGATTTTAGCACCCTTTTGTTTCAAACTGATGAATTAAACTTTATTTTTAGTGATGGTAAATCCTAGCATTTGTTAAACACTTTAACAAATATCTTGTTTGCTGCAGATGTTTTTTAAAAGCTAAACTCCACCCACCACTTGCCTTATTTGGAAGAGCCAATCCAGATGTGAGTTTGCATACAACAAGTAGTCTGCAGTCTGGTATCTGTTAAAGACAACATTGAGAAGTCAATAGTGCACATTTGTTGCTCTAAAAATGAAAAAAATCCACACTGTTCTGAGCTAAATTATATGAAATGCAAGAAAAATAAACAATGAAAGTGTATTGCAAAGTTGTTTCACTGCGCATAAGTAGACATATATAAGATCATACCAAGGTAGGCTTAGGAGCTGCAATGCACATCTCGAAGCTAACTGGTAGTTGCTGGCTACACACATATGCCTCTTATTAGCTTACCAGATATGTTCAGCGAACTTCCCATAATGCATTGCTGCTATGGAGCAGAATTTAAAGGGACAGTCTAGGCCAAAATAAACTTTCATGATTCAGATAGAGCATGTCATTTTAAACAATTTTCCAATTTACTTTTATCACCAATTTTGCTTTGTTCTCTTGGTATTCTTAGTTGAAAGCTTAACCTAGGAGGTTCATATGCTAATTTCTTAGACCTTGAAGCCCACCTCTTTTAAGATTGTATTTTAACAGTTTTTCACCACTAGAGGGTGTTAGTTCACGTATTTCATATAGATAACACTGTGCTCGTTCACGTGAAGTTATCTGGGAGCAGGCACTGATTGGCTAGACTGCAAGTCTGTCAAAAGAACTGAAAAAAGGGGCAGTTTGCAGAGGCTTAGATACAAAGTATATTATTATAACTGTGTTGGTTATGGAAAACTGGGGAATGGGTAATAAATGGATTATCTATCTTTTAAAACAATAAAAATTCTGGTGTAGACTGTCCCTTTAACTGTGTGTTCATTTCATTTACATACATACTTATATACAAGCAAAAGTACAACAATAAAATGGTCTAGCACATTAGAACATTTTCTTAGTGCAGTTTTATATCCCTGCAATAATCAGTATAAAAATTATAGGGGAATGTAGTTGCTACTATTAAAACCTTTATATTCATGCCCTTGAGCACTAATGTAAAACTCTGTAAGAATAATACAAGAAGAAATTTCTGCACTGGAGATAAACGGATATCAATTTTAGAATAATTATGTCCTTGCATATAAAAGAGCATAAATAAAACATTTTAAATATATTTTGTCATGCAAAACAAGTTGGTAAAAGCTCTGACATTTAAACTAACAGGGAATGAATGTTTGTGCACATCTGAACCATGGTGATAATTTCACTGACACCTATATCTATACTGCTAAAAAGGCACATATTTGTATTTTTTTTTTTTATTTGGTGGGGGGGGGGCATAGATATTTACATAACACAAAGAAAATAATGCATTTTAAAATATTCTCTTTTATATATAACAAAGACAATCATTTTACTTCAATGTCCCTTTAATACTTTTCTGTTTATTTAGAAACAGCTCAAGATGAAAAACATTAATTGTAGGGAAAGGTTGATGACAGATGGCGGGTTTTACAGATCATATATCAAAAGTCCAAAACGAGTCACTTAAATCTTGGCACTTTCTCGCAGGGCAACCAAGCGTGTGGTTTATGGAAAACTTCTGTAATATTTATGTTTTTGATTCCATATCTGTTACGTTTCCTGTTTATAATTGATGTCAAAGAGTATTCAGTAAAGGAAAAAAATAAGAAATCATTTTAATGATGATATTTTTCTGTAATGCACTCCTGGCTATTTATTTACCTTTAGTAAAATTAATTAAGCATCCTGGTTATGATATATTAGTCAAGCCCTTGATAACTTGACCTATAATATTGCAAATATCAGTAATAAATAATGCAGCATAGTATTTAAAGGGACATGCAACCTAAATATTTTCTTTTATGATTCAGATAGAAAATACAATTTTAAACAACTTTCCAATTTACTTCTATTATCTAATTTGCTTCATTCATTTGTTATCCTTTGTTGAAAAAGCATATCATGAGCTTGGAGCGAGCTGCTGATTGGTGGCTTAACTTGTATGCCCATTTTCATTGGCTTACAAATGTGTTCAGCTAGCTCCCAGAAGGCATTGCTGCTTCTTCATTAAAAGATACTATGAGAATGAAGCAAAATATAACAGAAGTAAATTGGAAAGTTGTTAAAAAATGAATAATCTAAATTATGAAAGAAAAAAATTGGGTTTAATGTCATTTTAAAGTGGTATTATACTCAAAATGGAATTCTTCATAAAGGCTAAGATCACATTACATATTTTATTGATAAAGCATGATGCGCTAATTATCGAAAGGCTATGTGGTATCTGTAATGAATCACTTTAGATTCCATTAACATTAATAAATAACCAAAGGCATTTACCACAAGTGCAATTAAATTTGCTTTCATTGGAGCGCAAAGAATAGTAAAGCAATTCACGTATATGTGGTAATGAAATGTTATTTTTTGTTTCTAACCCTATTATTAATTGCTTACGTAAGCTCAAGTGCTTACCAATTCCCTCAATTTGTTTTGTGGAAATGAAAAGTAAAAATACGTTAAATCATTAAATAGCAAGAGCTAGCCCTATCATAAAGGATCTCTAAACATCAGCAGGCATGTGAGTGTGTGTATATGTGTATGTATGTATGAATGTATCTATTTATCTATATATAAAGTATATATATATATATATAGTTATAGAGATATATATGTATGTATATATCTATCTGTTATATAACTTAGGTTACGATATTAATTATACTCTATTTCAGCGGTAACCTCCAACATATTATATATTTACGTAACAATATTTCCAAAGTTCTAATCAGTTAATCTCTATAAACACAATGATTATATTTATGTAGTAAAATAAATATTGCTTATAACCAGTTATATCTATTAATTGATCAATACAATATTAGAACATAAAGCAGGCTATAGAGATATTTATATTAAATTACTATTCAGTAGATATTGTCTATTATCCAATGAATGGATGAAATATTTCTATAAACTTACCTTACTCAAAATGAAACTTATTAAATATCACACATTACCATTAAACTTACAAGACTATTTGTAATTAGCCAATAACACTAGTCCAATGCCAAAATATGGATTACTAACTTATTAATAACTTATTAATAATTAACAACAAACCAGAGATTTTTGCCCAGATTTATCAACTCAACATATACCTCTTAATATAGCATTAAATAGTTCCAACTTAGCCAAAAATAAAACAAATTCTAAAATATACCACAATAGCTACAAATAACCTATGACATTAAAATACATAAATCCTTTCTTAATATTAATACTTAACACTAGTATACTTACTACCCTGGTCTAATTAACATTGAATGTAAGAATAAGATACATTTTAACTCACAGCTGCAGCTATACTATGCTATAAGGAATTTCTTTGCTTTAAAATATTAAATATATTTAACAATCGCCATACATTACCAGCACCAATGAGAGAGTTTCAGCTTTTCCAATCAGAGTTTTTTCACTATCATATGAAAAGGTTTTTGCACAAATTTATAAGTCAGTTTTATTTTTGTGAAATCTCTTAAAACTGCACATAAATTGGCTATTGTGGTTAAATCTCTGGTTGTTGTAAATTAAGCATTGTTAGTTTGTAATCCATATTTTGGCATTAGACTAGTGTTGCTGGCTAATTACACATTTTTCAAGTATAATTCAGGTCTGATTTTAATAAGCGATTCATTTTGATTAAGGTTAATTTATAGAAATATTTATTTTATAGCTTGCTTGGTATAGAAAATTGTAACAACATAAACATATATAATTGATTCATAATCTATTTTCTACATAAATTTATTCAATGTGTATAAAAAGCTTAACTAATTAGAACTAAGGATTAAATATTATTTTTTAATAAAAATATTGTTACGTTAATATATAACACGTTTTGGCGGTTACTGCAGAGAAAATAATAAATAATATTGTAACCTAGGTTATAGCTAAAATGTTGGAGGCACTGCTGAGATAGAGTATAATTAATACTGTAACCTAAGTTATATAACTTGTTGGAGGCACGCTGAAAGATTATTATTCTTTATGTAATTAATGATGAAAAAGAGTCTCTGTGCAGATAAAATTTCCTTAGACTTTATGGCAAAACAGGATAAAATCCAGTGACACCAGCTCAAAAACAGGAGACAGCTGGTCCTACTAGTTTCGGCGTAGTGCCGTAATCTTAGACCTGCTGGATACTAGTAAAAGGGTGTTTAAAAGTATTACTCCACACAGTCATTGGCCACTAAGGAGCACAAGACAAGTATACTCCCACTTAACCCTCAAGATTAGTGCAGATATCAAAGTAGATGGGAAAGAGGGCTATATCTTAAGGATGTATGAACTGGGGTTTTACATAATGTGATGTGCTTTCACAATACAATGCACAAAATAGTCTATAAATATGTTAGTTGTGACATTAACAGAAAGTGCATAATATGTTATTATAATACATTAGAAAATGTTAGATTACAATGAAATACATTTAAAACATCTCAATATCAAAATATGTATATTATGAGCTAGCATATACCTGATTTTACACTGTATATACAATACATTTTACATATATATATATATATATATATATATATATATATATATATATATATATATATATATATATATATATATATATATATATATATAAGTAAAGTTACAGCCCAAAGATTAAAAATAACTAATAAACAACAGAAACTAATAGCAAAAATATTTACTAAAATGGTTGCCCATTGTTGAAGAAAAGTTATTCCATTATTAGGTTAAAGGATTCCATCCCAAGTAACATAGCAGTGAAAATCATAGAACATTATACACAAAAAGACACAACATTTGATGATAAATAGTTTAAACACGTATATCATAGATCTCTTATTCTTTAAATATACATGTCATATATAATGTTACAGTTTACTACGGGGAAGTTTGTCTTGTTTTGTGATTATTATTCTTTATCACATTGATATAATATATTTTGTAGTAAAGTACCCAATTTGCCTCCCAAAAAAGTTTTTTTTTTTTTAATTTTTATGTAATTTACATTTTTCTGTAGTGTAGCTGCCCCCCTCAATACCCCCTCCCTCTCCCCCTCCCAGATCCTTTTGATCATTAATTCCCTCCCCCCTCCATCTCCCTCTCTCCCACTCTGCACTCTCCCATTCATTGGTGGCAGTGGTTGTTGCGCAATCGTGTGCACACATGTGTGTGCACGTGCTCCCTGCAGGCCCCCCGCACGCGATGGGCCACCCACCGGCCTCCCTGCAGCTGCTCCCACCCACCAACGATCGGCTCCATCGCTACCGGTGCAGAGAGGGCCACAGAGTGGCTCTCTCTGCATCGGTCTTGGGAAAAAAGGTATTGCAGTGATGCCTCAATATCGAGGCATCACGGCAATACCTTGAAAGCGGCTGGAAGCGATCAGGATCGCTTCCAGTCGCTTTAAACCCTAATGTCGTACAGGGTACGTCTCTGGTCTTTAAAGACCAGTTTGTGTGTGACGTACCCTGTATGACATGCGTCGTTAAGGGGTTAATAAGTGATCCATTTTGAGTAAGGTTAATTTATAGAAATATTTATTTTATAGCTTGCTTGGTATAGAAAATTGTAACAACATAGACATATATAATTGATTCATAATCTATTTTCTACATAAATATATTCAACGTGTATATAAAGCTTAACTGATCAGAACTAAGGATTAAATATCAATTTTTTATAAAAATATTGTTACATAAATATGACATGTTTGGAGGGTACTGCAGAGAAAATAATAAATGTTATTGTAACCTAGGTTATATCTAACATCTCTCTCTCTCTCTTATATATATATATATATATATATATATATATATATATATATATATATATATATATATATATATATAATGTATGTGTATGTATATATATATATATATATATATATATATATATATATATATATATATATATATATATATATATATAGCTTTGTTTGCTTTGTTGTTGTTTTTTTTTTTTTAAATGTTGGCGATACACATATTTAAGTGAGTGGTTGTAATGATTATCTAAGCATTTACATATTCTTCCCAAGTAAACTCAATAGCAAAATAATCATCTAGTTTATGTAGTAGGAGATAGTGATATTTTTCTAACAATATCAGTGTGACAGAGTTAACAAAATCTTTCTTGAATGGGATTTCAGTTTTTTTTTCCAAAGCCTAGGAATCAGTTATTTGGAACAATTTAACATCAAACGGAGAAGTTAAATTCAGAGCTTACATCTCAGTTTAGTTGGTCTGTTAAAAAAGCAAATTAAAGGGATAGTAAGCACCAAAAATGATATTGTTTAAAAATATAGATAATCCCTTTATTTACCATTCCCCAGTTTTGCATAACCAACCCAGTTATAGAAATATACTTTATACCTCTTTAATTACCTTGGGGGATTTTTATCAAAGGTCTGGCGGACCTCATCCGACAGTGCGGATTAGGTCCGCCAGACCTCGCTGAAAGCGGAGAGCAATACGCTCTCCGTATTCAGCATTGCACCAGCAGCTCTTGTAAGCTGCTGGTGCAACGCCACCCCCTGCAGATTCACGGCCAATCGTCCGCCAACAGGGAGGTGTCAATCAGTCTTTAGATCGCTGCTTCATAACTGCAGGCTCGCCAGAAACACGGGCCCTCAAGCTCCATCCAGAGCTTAATAAATGGCCCCCTTGTATCTAAGCTGCTGCAGACAGCCTCCTTATCTCAGATCTTTTGACAGACTTGCATTTCAGGCAATTAGTGCTGACTCTTAAATATCTCCACATGCGTGAGCACAATGCTGTTTATATGAAACACATGAACTAACGCCTTCTAGCTGTGAAAAACGGTCAAATATATTCCGATAAAAGGTGGCCTTCAAGGGCTTAGAAATAAGCATATGAAGAAAAATACCACTACACTCGCAAAAAACAACGACTACCACTCAATCTGTTTCCTTTGGGAAGAATTACTTAACCAGAAATCTTCCCTACCCACGACTTGAAAACGTACACCAGCACCCTTAAACTTAAAAATTTCAACTACACTTCACCAAGAGAATTGATGAAGGACCTCTTTACCCCATATCAGTTAGCTACTCAATTCCACAGTCTAACAAATAAACAATATATGTTTTCCCTTGCAGGAACCATTTTATCTATATTATACCTTATGCTGTTTAAACCTATGCTTATACTGGTTTATTTAAATTATAACCATACTTCTAAAACTGCTATTCTTTTATGTTCATTAGATAACAGAGACTCGTATGTGTGTGTGTATATATATATATATATATATATATATATATATATATATATATATATATATAGTTTTGATTGAGGCCCCCAAATCTGAGCATTTTGTTTACTGGTTTAAATCAGAACATTTATTTTTATTTCTTTATATTTTTATATAATGTGGCAAATTATTTTGAGTCTGACTGACTTTTCTCTGCCATCTTCATGCAGCCTAAATTTCATTTTATAAATGGAAGTCTCTTCTGAGATTGCAGACCTGCCTAAGGACATGAGATAATAAATGTGTGATTCTGATAGTGCTTTTCTCTCCACTTAAAGGACAATAAACATTTTTTACTATTGTATAAAATTGTGAATGTCCCATTCTCCATAGAGAGCCAAAAAACAAAACAAGAATAACAAAATTTCTGTAGCAAATGTTGTTAATCAAGTAGCAGATTTCAGCAATTTGCAGCATTTTGAAAACCTAGGTTATAAATTTTGCTTTTTGGCCTCTCTAGGGAGCATTTTAAAAAATACAAATTTCAAGAGATGTTTAATGTGTCCTTAAGGAGGCTCATGCCCCTTTAAGGAATATGGAACCCCCAAAGAACAATTTTAAAAGTTTCCAATTTACTTATATTATCAAATTTGTGTTGTTCCCATGGTATTCATATTTGAAGAGATACCTAGGTAGGTGTCTGGAGCAATACATGGTAGGAAATAGTGCTGCCTTCTGGCAAAACTACTGCCATATAGTGCTCCAGACATGTGCACGCTCCTGAGCTTATATCCCAGATTTTCAACAAAAGATATCAAGGGATCTAAGAAAATTTGGTAATAAATTTACATTAGAAAGTTGTTTAAAATTGTATGTTCTATCTGAATCTGGAGAGACAAATTTGTGGTTTCACGTCCCTTTAAAGAGAATACATGCCTCAGTTGTGTTTTTTTTTGTATGAATATTTTTATTGAGGGTTGAAAAAGATATACATACAGGTATAAAGTATCATATGTCAACCCTCATAATTTTCCAGCCCCCTTAAAACTAGTGAGGTCACTTTTGGACCCCTAAAACAATTAAATTGGGTAGTAGGGGGATTATAGTAAAAAGGGGCCACTTTTGGACCTCCAGAACACTATTGAAACATATCAGTAATGATTTTATATAAACAAATAGTGAAATAATACGGTTATTGCTTTATAGTATAGGTTAACTTATAACCGTCTAAAAAAGAAAAACATAAATTGTAGGAGCCCAAAAACCATTTCTTGACATTAAAAGTGTATGGAGGCAAAGGTAAAAAATACTGATTATGGGAGTCGCATCTACTAGTGGGACTAGGTGTCTCACAACTGATCCCGGTTTTCTGAAGCCAGATTATATAGAGAAGTCTAAGTTAATCATAATTCTCCGGTAAATATGGTTATGAGGATACACCATGTATTGTATGTAATCCTTTCAATATAGTAAAATGGCCGGTGGGAGTATAGGTAGTAATATTTATGTATGCCCTACACACTTTAAAGGAGAGATGAGTTGAAATATATAAATGCATTGTACTAAAGCAGAAATTGTGGGCAGTACAAGTAAAACTTCATAGGAGTACTCTAAGGTTGGATTCTAAATATTCTAATGTGGTTTGTAGCCCAAGTGCCCAATTCGTCAAAATACATTTTGTCCGTAAAAGATTCCCAACATAGGTATTAGATTATGTTGGCTGGAGGTTTGTATATATCAGCATTTTTCCCAGGGACACTGGTAGCACATCACTATATTATATGTAGTTAGGGGAAATAAGACAAATGCCACACCTCATATTTTCTAGCCTTATTTCACCTCAAAACTAAAAATATCTGGGGTCTTTTTTTTTTATTTTTATCAGGGACTCTGAACAGCGGCTGATGTTATACTTCCATAGTAGAGATAGATCTAAAAAAGTGGATTGGTGCGCGCTAAGGATGGTATTGCTAAACACTTACTCTAAAGATACAATCTCTGCTTGTATCAGACACAAATATATGACCAATAACGAAGCCTAAGCCTCAAGATAGAGAAAGTGCGCTAACAAGCTAAAAGTATACACACCACATTAAAGGATATTTACATTTATTAAATGAAATAGACAAATTACATCAAAAATATATAGAAATTAGCGGTAGGGACGTCTCCCTTGTATAAGAAATAATAGTCTGTGCAAATATTTGCAAATAGCAGCTAACAATAAGTAGGATGTAAATAAATGTTAAAAAACAAATGTTAAAAAACAATCAATCTTAAATGTATGGCATAATATTGATACTATTCATAAAAGCAAGGATTATTAATAAAAACAAGCACCAAGTCCAGAAATATAATCACAGTGTAGATGGCCGTGTGCAAATGAGCATCAATATTGTAGCATTACGGCTTGAGTTCGTAACAAATTGGTGCCACAAACAGATACAATGTACTGTACCGTGAGTCAAGAGGGTACTTGGAGGGTGTTACCGAGGAAAGGGAATCTTACGGTCAAAGCTTGGACCTCGGCTGCAGTGACTGCCGTTCCTGGAAAGTTGCAGTGTACAGACCTCTGCACATGTGAGTCGGCGTCTGACGTCACAAACTTCCGCTCTTCTCAGGTAATGGGTTGTCGTTCCAGCAGCGTGAGAAAGAAAACAGCTGATTGCTGTGTGCTGATGAGAACTTGCTGCAAGAGCAGATTTAACTGCTGTAGATGTATCCGTTGTTCCAATAAACTGGTAGGGCACAAGTTATCCCTTACCTTGGGATATACAAAGATACTGGTAACCCGGGTTAAAGTTGCAGTACAGGCTGTACTGAGATATTCCTTAGTGTTTCAAAGATACAGTGTCACAGTGTCACATGTGCAAGCGACGCGTTTCGCCCTCCCTTGGGCTTTACCTGAGAAGAGCGGAAGTTTGTGACGTCAGACGCCGACTCACATGTGCAGAGGTCTGTACACTGCAACTTTCCAGGAACGGCAGTCACTGCAGCCGAGGTCCAAGCTTTGACCGTAAGATTCCCTTTCCTCGGTAACACCCTCCAAGTACCCTCTTGACTCACGGTACAGTACATTGTATCTGTTTGTGGCACCAATTTGTTACGAACTCAAGCCGTAATGCTACAATATTGATGCTCATTTGCACACGGCCATCTACACTGTGATTATATTTCTGGACTTGGTGCTTGTTTTTATTAATAATCCTTGCTTTTATGAATAGTATCAATATTATGCCATACATTTAAGATTGATTGTTTTTTAACATTTGTTTTTTAACATTTATTTACATCCTACTTATTGTTAGCTGCTATTTGCAAATATTTGCACAGACTATTATTTCTTATACAAGGGAGACGTCCCTACCGCTAATTTCTATATATTTTTGATGTAATTTGTCTATTTCATTTAATAAATGTAAATATCCTTTAATGTGGTGTGTATACTTTTAGCTTGTTAGCGCACTTTCTCTATCTTGAGGCTTAGGCTTCGTTATTGGTCATATACTTCCATAGTATGCATAAAAGTTTTTCATATGTAATCATAAGGTAGTCAGGTGTCATTGTTACAATGTAAATGTTCTTTTCGGTCCATAAAAATCACAGAATTGACAATCCTTAATCAATTTCACAGATATATATATAAAACTAGATTGGTAACAAGTACATAAAGATATACTTTGGGTTCTGTTAAGCTAGGAGCATGGTTTAATTTAGTGCTAAACAGACTGTAGCCATTAATAGTAGCTCACGCTAACTTGCAACCACGTCTATGGCATATATATAAAAATTTAGGGCTAGTCTATGAAATCCCCAGATGTTTCATAAGCAGGCTATATCTGGGTCCCTGTAGACTTTGAGGTAGGAGGCTAACATGTAGCAGTTACATTCTAATCAGCTCTCTGCACACACTTATCCCGCTCCAAATTTGATGGAAATTACATATATAAACAGTATGGTATATGGTAACCTGCAAGTATAGCTCTCCAGAGTATTAGGCAAACTTTAACAACGCAAATAACAACTTATACTAACGTTCATCAACAACTGCAGCAAACATTATTACAGATTAACATTGCTTTTTCCTATTAACATCCTCTTATATAATGGAGCTGTACCATTAACCTGTCTTTGATATTGGTAGGTTACCATAAAGGAGGTTATATAAAGGAGGTTATATCTGCATATAAAATCTCAATTAAACAGCTTTGGCATGAGACATAGGAAGGTACTTTATAAATAAGGAGTATGTGGCCATATTTGCAAGCAATCATTAAAAGAAATTGGCAAATGAGAACAAATAGTGTCCCTCAAACCTCAGGCTCCATTGCTGTCAATAGGGCTCATATGTTCCAGGTGCCAACAAGTATATCCAGTTTAGCTGCAAGATACAGAGTCCCTGAAGTGACAATAATTATAACAGGTAGCAGTTCTGATATTTATCTTTAGACGGTATAAGAGCCATTAGACGACATCACAGTTGCTTTCTTCAATTCCGCTAATGTCTGTATGACGTGCAACAGTCATCCTATGCCGGATCTTAGATAGTACTTGTGAAAGCTTGTACAAGCGCCATAACCTAGCGCCTTCACAGTCTGGTAAGCCTCCGGCAGTGTATCTGTTCCATTAGTTTCCCTTGGGGACCTTACATCAGAGAGCTAGAGACCACAGTCCACGAGTATGCAAGGGATAGTAAGTGCAAACTCTCAAACAGCTGCATGCTTCTCTTGTCACTGCTTGCTAGAGTGCTCCACATATAATCCTCCGGCGGGGAATCCGAGTGTATTACTGAATAGGCAGAGCATGGCCCTTTTATAAATGGTGCGGGGATAATAACCTCGAGAGCTCCGTTTTTTACAGGACCTGGGGTTTCAGCCACGTTGCGTCCAATTCCTGGCTCAGGTACCATATTCTCACCCTCAGCAATGTTATCCTCTGTATATTTATTGTACACTGGGTGATTGTCTTCTACTCGATTAGTCAGACTTAAGGGCGCTTTCCACACAGTTATGGTGCTTAGGACTTCATCACAACATGCTATGTTGAGATACTCCACTCCAGAAGGCTTTAGCATGCCCGTTATTTCATCCTCAAATCTAGTGGAGTATTCAGATTCTTCTCTCAGTGAAGATCTTTGCGGCACAAGGTCAGAAGGCAAACAAGCTGATTCTACCTCAGAGCCACTTGTATGTGTCGCGTCGGTAGGTATGGCATATGAAACCTTGTGGGTGACCGTTTGTATAGATTGAAAGAGGTCTTCTTCCAGTTGAATAAGGTGATGTAGTAATAGCTTCTCCAGTTCTTGAAAAATTTGTATCGCCATGTTTGCTGTAGAAATTAGCAGTGTCAAAGCACTGTATACCCGGTTTACAAGATACCGGGGGGTGGGGTGGGGTGGTGTTGAGAGCCTCTCAGTGAAGAGCCTGCCTTAGGCCTCAACGCTCCCAATCGGTGAACAAAGCTAGTATTCCTTATTGTAGCATATCATGAGGATCTGCTTGAGTTGCTGGTTCTAAATATCTACAAAAGGCTATTAGATGGTCAACTATATCACTGATAATAGATTATCTTGTGATCTACTCAGAGCTACCGATATTGCAACCATAGAAGGTGCTGCCCAGAGACACGCCCACATGCCTCAGTTTTTAACTAATAATCACCAGCTGATAAATAATACTCAGTTTTTCATATTAAAAGTTGAGTTTTTGGTGCTGGCATTTGAACTCAGATTTTTGAAAAAGCATGGAAGATGATAGTTCAGTCAGTCCAGAGTTTTTTAATGACCGTAAGTATTTAAAGGGATATGAAACCAAGTTTTTTTTCTTTCATGATTTAGAAAAAACATGCAATTTTAAACAACTTTCTAATTTACTTCTATTATCTAATTTTCTTCATTCTCTTGATATCCTTTGCTGAAAAGCATATCTAGATAGGCTTAGTAGCTGCTGATACTAGAAGTAAATTGGAATGTTGTTTAGAATTGCATTCTCTATTTGAATGATGAAAGACAAAGCATTGCAGCTCACAAACAGAACACATTCAAACAGCTATTCAGGAGCATTTCATTCAGCACCTGCAATGCTTTTGGCTCACAATTAGAATTTTAACTATGTATTTAACTTCTTTTGTGGGGGTTAGAGACAGTTATCTAGGTCAGAAATAGAGTTTGTCATTTTTATATTTCTTTAAAAGATGTCCCTCCAATGGGACTGTAAATGTAAAAAAAAGTCTAGTGTAATGGAATCAATGCGGACATTGACAAAACATTTTGTTGAATAAAATGCTCTACTTAATTGATTACAGTGTAGTAAGAATTTATTTTTATTTCCCTTTTACTTGGCCTGTGGTACAATTAAAGGGCCAGTGAACTGTTAAATTGGTTTCCCCTTAATGTGTTTCCAGCTGCAGAGTATAACATAAACAGAAAATTGATCATTTATGTTCATTTTTGTATATGAAATAGTTGTTTTTGGAAGTTGAAATTTCTACCCATTTAGGGCTAGATTGAGAGTGGCGCGCTGTCTGTTGCTCACAACCAATAAGGGGTTTATCGCTGCTCTTTGCAGGTGTCAGAAGTACCACAGGTGTCGGAAGTACAGAAGTATTACAAGTTCAAGTTGAAAGTAAACGCCTTTGCTTGAGCTCAATTTAATTTAGGGACAGTCAAGTCCAAAAAAAACTTTCAGGATTCAAATAGGGCATGTACTTTTAAACAAACTAAAAAACAGATACCCTAAAAATAGCTAAACTACCTCTGATAAAGTGAAATCCCAATCACTTTAAAATACCAAGCACAAATAAACAATTCAAAGGAGCGCTATACACAAGCAGCTATAAAGAGATCAAATAAAAAATTGCTTCAACAATGTTAAAAAAACTTTTTAAAAATCAGTAATTTAATATAAAATGATTAAAATAGTTCTACATAACAAACCACCGGTGGTATATATTGCACAAAAACAATTTATAATTGCTATAATTTATAAAGATACTAAAATTCCTATAGTTTTACAATTAGGCTGTCCTGTCTGGTAATTCAAAGAAAATTCTCCTTGGTAGAATAAAGTTCAAAGAAGGATTTGAGAACAAATGTTTCTATAATCCATAGAAAATATTTGGAACCAATGCTCCGACTAAATGTGAGGGGGTAGGGTGGAAGTTCAACTGTAATAAATTAGTACACTTTTAAGTACACTTTTTTTGTACACTTTTTTGTAACTGCTGAGTCCGTGACTCCTTCCCAGAATACGAAACCTTTTTTACGATTTCTCAGCTGTTTAACAAATGTGACTAAGCTTACCCTGGGTTCCGGTGCGTATTGTATTACCTCCCGAGGTTCCACCGTTCTTTACTGAATTATGGCGTCTGGTTGTGATACCTCCTGAGGCTCCACCGCTCTCCACTACGGGTAGCTTGTTCCGGGTCACGTGTCCAAATCACAGGACCTTGAAGAAACAATGACTGCAGCGGATTGCCGGGTGTTATGGAAGCAGGTTTTTTCAGTGTAGAAAAGTTGGTGTACAAAGTATCCAATAAGGATTTGTATCCAATAAGGATTTGTTGTTAACTTGGAAAGAGAGTTTATCAGAGCGCTCTGATTTCAATACAGCTTTTCATTCTTTCATCTACGCGTTTCAGCTTTGCAGCCTTTTTCAAGATGCTAGATTCTACCAAGGAGAATTTTCTTTGAATTACCAGACAGGACAGCCTAATTGTAAAACTATAGGAATTTTAGTATCTTTATAAATTATAGCAATTATAAATTGTTTTTGTGCAATATATACCACCGGTGGTTTGTTATGTAGAACTATTTTAATCATTTTATATTAAATTTCTGAATTTTAAAAAGTTTTTTTAACATTGTTGAAGCAATTTTTTATTTTATCTCTTTATAGCTGCTTGTGTATAGCGCTCCTTTGAATTGTTTATATGTACTTTTAAACAACTTTCCATTTTACTTTTATCACCAAATTTGCTTTGTTTTCTTGGTATTCTTAGTTGAAAGCTAAACCTAGGAGGTTCATATGCTAATGTCTTAGACCTTGAAGGCTGCCTCAAATCTAAATGCATTTTGACAGTTTTTAACCACTAGAGGGCGTTAGTTCATGTATTTCATATAGATAACATTGAGCTCATGCATGTGAATTTATAGAGGAGTGAGCACGGATTGGCAAAAATGCAAGTCTGTCAAAAGAACTGAAATAAGGGGGCAGTTTGCTGAAGCTTAGATAAAAGGTAACTACAGAGGTTTGTGTTGGTTAGGCAAAACTGGGGAATGGGTAATTAAAGGATTATCTATCTTTTAAAAAAAAAATCTGGTGTTGACTGCCCCTTTAACCTGCATGGGTTAGCGTGACTACAGAGCTTTGATTAACTGTTACGTGTGAAAAAAAGGTTGCACAAAACACATCAAAATCACATTTATAGTACAGTTACACTCATAATAAAAATAAAAAATAACTTAATTTACTGTCCCTTTAACCACTTTATAGTACTGTACTTATGCCTGTATCAGGAATCTTATTGGCAAGTAGAATCAATGCACAGGTAGTGATGGTGAACTTGTGAAATATTCAGTGATTGAACGCAGTGACAAGAAATAAAAGTTTTAAGCCAAGTAGATGGTGATTGAATTTTGTAAAGAAAGATTATTACACTGGAGAGAAAATGATTTTTATGTCCCTTTAATGATTGAATAATGTCTACACTTGTACATTCAACTAGGATTTGTGACAAAATGGTGTCCTTTTAATGAGTGAAGTGTATATTAATTTGTCGACTACATAAGCCAAGTGACTCATATCTGCCATCAAATTCTGTGTTTTGTAACATTATTATCGTGTTTTTGGAAGCTTGCAGATTTCCAGAGCCAGATAATGTGTTGGCTCATGAATAGTGTAATAAAAAGTATAATTAGATTTGGGTCATAATAGGTAAAAAAATAAATAAATAAGAAGAAAAAAGCTTTATTCAAGTAATGATCTAAAGTTATGACTTTGGAGACATCGCTGAGGTACTTTCAAAATATTTCAGTTAAATCAGTATGAGTTAATATAGTTGTAAACACCAAGATTTTACAGATTCTAAATTAACTATTTATTTAGAATTAATCTTCTGTTGTTTAATTAATGAATCTTGTTTTTCTGCTTACTTGGAAAAGTCATTACAAGATATTAGGGAAACAGAATATAACAATGGAATTTATTTAAAAAAAAAGAGATTGTAGAAAATCTCTGTATAAATGCTAATAGAAAAAAAAAACAAATTTTTAGCGAGGTACACACAGTCATTTGATGTCACTGTATATTGAATGAATCCTTGGAAACCAGCTCCTAAGGGGGGGGGGGGGGGCGAAACGCGTGATGCTGGAGTGAGATTACAACTGCAAGTGTATAAAATTCAGCATATTTTGACCCATTTCTGTTTTACCCACTTCTGCACAGTTAGCCTGAGAAGTGTTGCAGACATACGGCATTGTTGAAAAGGAAAGAGAGGTGGTAAAAACACCTTTAAGATAAGTAAATGCTCCTCTTCACAGATATAGTGTTAAGCCAGTGTCTCGTAGCAGTCAGCATACAAGGTGTACAACAAGTAGCTGGTTAAAATGTGTGCATCAATGTGCCTCCCAACTTGATGCCTTTTAAAGCCTGTGGGTGCCTGTTTTTGTGTGATTGTGGATTTCTGGTGTACTTTGTCTGTGCATGAGAGTGCTGACGTCCTGTGGATGTCTTTGTGTGTTTGTTCTCTCAAATAGTGCAGCTTGTGTGTGGTGACAAGTGCTCAGGTGACTGCTATTTGAGTGATTATGACTACATACACAGCCTAATGGACAATAAGTGCTTATTCTTTATTTAAATGTGAACTGTTTTTTGTAATTACATTTAAATGTTTTACTATTTAATGACAAGCAATTTACAGTGACAGAAGGATGTAACAAACTTATAATGTATTTGTAAATCAAACTAGTACCTTTATACTTGTCAGTTATGAGATATGGTTAAATAACAAAAAGGGGAAAGGAGTAGGCTGCTCTGCCTTAAAATGCCGTGCCTATTTTCGGCTCCAGTCTGGTGTTGATACCTTATATCGAGAGGACTTTATATTGTGGGACAATAATTGGTTAAAATCAGCAGGACCAGACAGTGCTTTTTCATACATGTTTTTAACTCATTAGCCACTGAAACGTAGTTTGTATGTTGCCGGTCCTTAAGGGTTTGCCTGGTTGCTATAGTGCGGGTCTTGCCACGAGTGGGAAGACCGCACTATTAGACCCTCCCTCCTGCAAGCTTGTTAAAATGGCGCAGTCTCGCCGCTAGCAGCGAGACCGTGTTATTAAAAATACCCCCCCTTATAAAGACTTAAGGCTTTAAGGGATTTATGTTCTTTTTTGAGCTTTAGGTGTGTGGTAAAGGTGTACTGAGATCTTTTTCTGTAGCAATAAATATTTTCAATATTGACCAGCCTTGAGTCATAGGACCCCATTTATTAAGCTGAGGATGCAGCTTTGGGGCCTCAGCGTGAAAAGGGCCTTAAACGCTAGTTAAGTAGCTGCAGTGTGTTAGTTAAATCATCCCAATCAGAACAGGATGATTGACAGCCCCTGCTTGCACCTAAATGGCCGAGTGAGAGCAGGTGGGTGGCATTGCACAAGCTGTGTTGCCAGGCAGAGAGGTTCTCAGGAGCAAACCTTGTTAACGCAGAAAATGATAAACGGAGCCAAATTCTTGCACATTCTCTCTTTTATCAATATATTGCATAAATACTTAGATTATTTTTTTTATGACTGTGCGCTTATTACCAAAGACAGCTCTCTACAAATTTAAATACATTGTATTAACCTATGGTGCTGCATTGGTCGTATGAGAATTTCAGGCCTTTAAAAGATCAAGTTATTTTAAAAATATAATTTAGATTTGTATCCACTTAAACTAAAAACATAGCAAAGAGCAGACCAGCAGTTATTTACAATTATCTTATGTAAATAATTTTAGACTTTTTAAACAAAATAATTAATGAGAGTGCAGTTGTTTAAAAAATATCTACTCAAAATGTTTCAATACTTCAAAATATTAACAAAGAACTATGCATGAAAGAAAACCTAAGAAGTAGCATGAACATCATAATATAAACAATTGTATTGTTTCTTAAAGGGACACTGAACCCAATTTTTTTCTTTTGTGATTCAAATAGAGCATGAAATTTTAAGCAACTTTCTAATTTACTCCTATTATCAAATTTTCTTCATTATCTTGGTATCTTTATTTGAAATGCAAGAATGTAAGTTTAGATGCCGGACCATTTTTGGTGAATAACCTGGGTTGTCCTTGCTGATTGGTGGATAAATTCATCCACCAATAAAAAAGTGCTGTCCAGAGTCTGAACCCCCAAAAAAAGCTTAGATGCCTTCTTTTTCAAATAAAGATAGCAAGAGAATGAAGAAATATTGATAATAGGAGTAAATTAGAAAGTTGCTTAAAATTGCATGCTTTATCCGAATCACAAAAGAAAAAATTTGGGTTCAGTGTCCCTTTAACCACTTAATGACCAAAGACGTACCCTGTAAGTCCACTGTCTTTCACATATACCCATACAGGCAATGTAAATAGCGCAGGTCTTGCCGATGTCGGAAAGTGAGGAATGCAGTACTAACACAGCTTTGCCGATGTCGGCGTAACTTCTCAAGTAAAAGCCTTAATGACGGTGGACACACAGGGTACGTTGTTGTTAAGGGGTTAAAAGGAGAACAAAGGTTGCCAAGAGAACCTTAAAGTAAATTTGACTTTTATGTCTCTTTAAAGGATATAAAGTAATTAGCTCTACAATATTGTAAACCTAGGTTTGTTTTATATTAACTCTTCTGCTGATGACAATTAAGTAAATATACAAGAGTTGCTAAAATGTGCAAACAATAGCTGT
>NC_069502.1:925487192-925527192 GCF_027579735.1 Bombina bombina
GTTAACTGATCACACAGTCTGCCAATGTAATACATTGATCATTGATAATAAAGTTACATTTGTGGCTTGTTTATCAAGCAAGCTATCCTCTGGCGGGCAGCAATCCTCTGCGAGAATTCAAGATTGCACACAAGCACTATTTTGCGCTTGGGTACATTTCCGCCTGCTCACAGCCTATCACGCACTGGCAGGAGCTATTAAGTTAATTGATTTCCTTCCATAAGGCAGGGAGAGTCCACAACTTCATTCCTTACTGTTGGGAAATACAACACCTGGCCACCAGGAGGAGGCAAAGACACCCCAGCCAAAGGCTTAACTATCCCTCCCACTTCCGCTATCCCCCAGTCATTCTTTGCCTTTCGTCAATATAGGAGGTGACATAGAAGTGTCAGAAGATTTGGATAGTCCTGTAATGGGTATGTTCCCTTCAAGGAAGGACTGGAGTTTTAAGTAATCATGTCAACCTTTCAGTGAAAGATGAAAGTTAGAGTCTGGAGATGCAGGGAACGTTTTTCTGCAAACCTATCCAGACTGTCGCCTAACAGCTCCTGAGCAATCAGTGTTGACAATTTTTACTGCTTGCTGTTACACACTCAAGTCCATGTCAGAAGCGTTGCTGCAAGCCTGTCACACTTGAGAGGCTGTGCCTGTCCTACGCACCACGTGACCGGGTGCAGTCTTTTAATTTTCCTATGATCTTGTGGACATCACTCCTAAGGAGAGCGTTTTCATTGTTAGCTGTCTAGGTCTAGGAGGTGGTGAATGCCCCAGCCATTGAGATTATAAAGGTGCTGTTTTTTTTAATAAAAGTGTTTTACTTTTTGTCTGTCCTTCTGTGAATATTTCTTAGCTATGGAGGACTCTGATACTACATTAGAAGGTTCCTCTCCTTCTGTACTGATTAATAATTCCTGTTTATATTGTGAGGAGGCCGTGGTTAGCCCCCTGCTCAATTTTGTTCCATTTGCCTAAGCACTGTTTTAAAGTCCAAGAAGGGAGACAAGCCTGCTAATACGCATAGTGCTATTAGCCCCTCTGAGCCATTTACCTCTCAGGAATCTGTGTCCCTAGAGTTACTACCCTTTCTACACTACACGCTCCACATGTAGTTCCCTGCGGCTGAACTAATCCTCCATCTGGAGGGGGCTTTTTTCCGGCGGACTTTACTGCGCAGTTACAATCGGCGGTTTCTGCGGCCCTGAGTGCCTTACCTCGCTCTAGCAAACATAAGAGAAAGGTTAAACATATTTCTCCTGACCTAGAGTCATCTAAATATTTGTCGGATTTAGCTACTATGTCCCAGTTATCAGAGGATGAGTTAACCTCTGTAGCTTCAGAGGGTGAACTTTCTGAGTTGGAGACTTCAGTTTCTAAACCTCCTTCAGTGGAGGAACCCTCCTTTAGATTTAAAATTGAGCATATGCGTTTTTCATTAAAGGAGGTTCTGTCTACGCTAGAGGTTCCAAAGGCAACTCTCCCTGAGGAACCTAAGATCCCTAAATTAGACAGGGTTTATGACTGTGCCAGTTAAGATGGCGAACATTATTAGTAACGAATGGGAAAGAATAGGATCTTCTTTTTCCCCTCGTCTACTTTAAAAAAAAATATTCTCAGTCCCTGACTCTCAATTGGATTTGTGGGGCTCCATCCCTAAGGTGGATGGCGCTATTTCTACACTGGCTAAGCGTACTACTATCCCTCTGGAGAATAGTTCTTCTTTTAGAGAGCCTATGGATAAGAAAATGGAAACCTTTCTGAGGAAGATGTTTCAACATACAGGGTTTTTATTTCAACCGGCGGAAGCTGTAGCCGCGGTTGCTGGAGCAGCTACCAACTGGTGTGACACTCTGTTGGAGCTCATTGAGATAGAGACTCTCCTCAAAGGATATTCAGGAGAGAATTACGGCCATGAGAATTGCTAACTCCTTCATCTGTGACGCGAATATGCAAATTATTCGCCTAAATGCAAAGGCTTCTGGCTTTGTGGTCCTAGCCCGCGGGACTCTCTGGTTGAAGTCTTGGTCTGCGGATATGACTTCTAAATCCAGACTCCTTTCTCTTCCATTCAAGGGGAAGATTTTATTCGGTCCAGGGCTGGACTCCATTATTTCTACGGTTAACAGTGCAAAAGGTGCCTTACTAACGCAGGATAAGAAAAATAGGCCTAAGGGATGGCAATTGTCTAATTTTCTTTACTTTCGTTCTGACAAATCACAATGACAGCAATCCTAATCCAAGTCTGAGCAGCCCAAGAGTACTTGGAAGCCGACTCAGTCCTGGATTAAATCCAAACAGACTAAGAAGCCCGGCGAGAACAAATCAGCATAAAGTGGCGGCCCCCGATCCGGAATCGGATCGAGTAGGGGGCAGACTGTCTCTTTTTCCAGACGCTTGGTTCCAGGTCGTATTTCAAGGATACAGGATAGGATTCAAGTCTCATCCACCCAGAGGAATATTTAGGGTTGCCACCCGTCCCTTAAAATACGGAATCATCCCGTATTTGATACTAAAATAGCGCATCCCATTTTGAATCAACACGGGACGGGGTTTGTCCTGTATTTTCTACTGGTTGGCAGCCACCGTGGCCATGTTGGTAAGGGTCCGGAGGCTGTGGGTGTGAAGTGAGTGATGGGCGGGGTTTGGCTTGGTAGTATCGGTGTGGCGGGAAGCAGTTCAAGCAGAGAGAGTAGAAGGGAGATGAGAGAGAGGATTTGCACCCGGTGTCTTGAGTACGCTGGCTGGCAGGGGACCGGCACTATAATAATAAAATTAATTGCACACAACTGGTAGGTAAATTAAAAAGCAGCTTAATTGATTTGGTACACAGCAGGATGTGACAATTAACCATTTTGCTTCCAGAACGTTCGTCAGCGAATGGGTTTAACTGTGGTAATTGTGGCTTTGCCTTTACCTTGCCATGTGTAGCTGTAGGTAGGATCGTTCCGGTACCAGTGTTTATCTCTATAGTTATTTACTTCTGGAGCCTTAGTTGTCGGTATCCTGTGAAAGTAAAGTGTGTGATCTTGTGATCTAATGTTGTGACAGGATGAGCGACAAACAGCACAACATTGATTGTCTTTAAATAATACTTAAACAAAAAGCATGAAAGACTGCAGCATTAAGCAAAAAGGCAATATAAAAATTATACTAAATAATTACTATTTTTCCAGTGTGTACAGGTTTCTTGACTCTTTTTGCCCAATGTTTGCTAAGGAGTTTGCCAGCAACCAGATAGGGAATTGATTTGATGTAAATTAATCTTGGCATGACAAACCTTTTTATTTGTTTTAGCAATTCACAAAATATATAATATATATATACTGCCAGAGATAATAAATGCAAGCTTATATAGTTCCCTACAACAGTGTACTTGCCTGGGAAAGTGTGACACAGGTCTGTTATATGTGCTTCTTTGCATGATTTTGAATAGGGCTGGGATGCATATATATGTGTACCATAGATTTGGAGCTAAGTGGATATTTGTGGTGCCTTCTTAGGTTACGTACGGGATCTCTCCTCTCTAGGAGTAATTGTCCCGGTACCTACAGCAGAAAGAGATTTGTGGTTTTATTCAAACCTTTTTGTGGTTCCAAAGAAGGAGGGAACTTTTCGTCCAATTCTGGACTTAAAGTGCATTTCTGGACTTAAAGTGCCTAAACAAGTTTCTGAGTGTTCCCTCATTCAAGATTGAGACAATATGGTCAATCCTTCCTCTGGTTCAGGAAGGACAGTTTATGACCACCATAGACCTGAAGGATGCATACCTTCACATTCTGATACACAGGGAACATTTCTAGTTCCTAAAGTTTGCCTTTCTGGACCAGCACTTCCCGTTCATAGCTCTTCCGTTTGACCTAGCTACTGCTCCAAGGATATTTTCAAAGATTCTGGGGGCTCTTCTAGCCGTTGCCAGAACATGAGGCATTGCAGTAGCGCCTTACATGGACGATATCTTGGTGCAGGCACCATCTTTTCATCTAGCAGAAGAACATTCAGAGTCCCTTCTCAGTCTTCTTCGATCATATGAATGGAAGATAAACTTGGAAAAGAGTTCTCTTACTCCAAGTACAAGGGTGAATTTCCTGGCTACAATAATAGACTCCAAATCCATGAGACTATTCCTCACAGATCAGAGACCAGGCCTCCTTGAGACCCTCAGTGGCTCAGTGTATGGAGGTGATGGGACTCATGGTGTCCTGTATGGACATTATTCCTTTTGCCAGATTCCATCTCAGACCCTTACAACTATGCATGCTGAGACAATGGAATGGCAACCATTCAGATCTGTCTCAACAGATTGTGCTGGACAACCTTTCGAGAGACTTGCTCTCTTGGTGGCTCTGTCCAGATCATCTGTCCCAAGGCATGTGCTTCTTGAGACCATCCTGGGAGATTGTGACTATGGACGCAAGCCTTTTCCGACTGGGGAGCCGATTTGTGTGCTAAGAAGTCACAAGGACTGTGGACTCAGGAGGAATCCTTCCTTCCGATCAATATATTGGAACTTCGGACAATCTTTAATGCCTTGAAGGCTTGGCCTCTTCTGGGTTCGTTCCAGTTTATCAGATTCCAATCAGACAATATAACCTCGGTTGACTACATTAACCATCAGGGCGGACAAGAAGTTCCTTGGCGATGAAAGAAGTATCTCAGATATGAGAGTGGGCGGAGACCCACAGAGGTACTCTGCCAGCGATCCACATTCCGGGTGTGGACAACTGGAAATCGGACTTCCTCAGCAGGCAATCCTTTCACCCAGGGGAATGGTCTCTCTACCCCAAGGTGTTTGTAGAGATAGATGCCCTATCAGTACCATGGAGGTTCAGACTCATGTATCTTTTTCCTCCATTACTGCTTATCCCACGTGTAGTGGCTCGCATCAAGCAGGAGCGAGCATCAGTGATTCTGATTGCTCCATCGTGGCCGCAAAGGATTTGGTTTGCGGATCTGGTGATTTTGTCCTCATTTCCTTAGTGGAGGTTACCTTGTCGCAGAGATCTGCTGATACAGGGTCCCTTCGTTCATCAAAATCTAGATTCTCTGAGGCTGACTGCGTGGAGATTGAACACTTAGTCTTAGCCAAGAGAGGGTTCTCTAAAAGTGTTATCGACATTCTGGTTCAAGCTCGTAAGCCAGTTACTCGTCGTATCTACCATAAAGTGTGGATGACTTACTTGTACTGGTGTGAAGAGTGTGGCTTTTCCTGGCATAAGGTTAAGGTTGCCAAAATGTTATCTTTTCTCCAGGATGGACTGGAGAAGGGTCTATCTGCTAGCTCCCTGAAGGGACAGATATCGGCCCTGTCGGTGTTACTGCACAAGAGATTGACTGAGCTTCCGGATTTGCAGTCCTTTGTTAAGGCTCTGACTAGGATCAGACCTGTGTTCATGTTCTTAGTGTTTTGCAGCAGGCTCCGTTTGAGCCTATGCCTACTGTTGACATTAAATTGTTATCTTGGAAGGTTCTTTTTTTTCTGGCTATTTCATCTGCGCGCAGAGTTTCTGAGATTTCTGCTTTGCAATGTGACCCCCCTTATCTTGTTTTCCATGCTGATAAGGCGGTTTTACGCACTAAACTAGGGTTCCTCCCTAAGGTGGTGTTGGATCGTAACATTAATCAAGAGATTGTTGTTCCTTCCTTGTGTCCTAATCATCTTTCAGCGAAGGAACGCTTGCTTCACAATCTAGATGTGGTTCGTTCCTTGACGTTCTAGCTTCAAGCTACTAAGGAATTCAGACAATCTTCCTCTTGTTTGTCATCTATACGGGGAAGCGTAAGGGGCAGAAGGCTACTACGTCTTCCCTATCTTTCTGGTTTAGGAGTGTCATCCGCTTAGCTTATGAGACAGCGGGGCCTGAGAGGATAATGGCTCATTCCACTAGATCAGTGGCTTCCTCCTGGACTTTTAATAACGAAGCCTCTACTTATCAGATTTGTAAGGCAGCTACCTGATCCTCCTTACACACTTTTTCTAAATTTTACAAGTTTGATGTGTTTGCTTCGGCTGAAGCAGCTTTCGGGAGAAAAGTTTTGCAGGCTGTGGTGCCTTCAGAATAGGGTCCGCCTCTTTTTTGTTACCTCCCGTTATTCATTCAGTGTCCTCTGGAGCTTGGGTATAGTTTTCCCAACAGTAAGGAATGAAGTCGTGGACTCTCCCTGCCTTATGGAAGGAAAACATAATTTATGCTTATCAGATAAATTCCTTTCTTTTCTGGCAGGGAGAGTCCACGACCTTGTCCGTAATTTATTTTTTGTTGGGCGGCACCCTTTTTATATTTTTCTTCTGGCACCTTTATACCCTGTTTCTCCTACTTTTCCTTGTGCCCTTGGCAGAATGACTGGGGGATAGGGGAAGTGGGAGGGGTATTTAAGCCTTTAACTGAGGTGTCTTTGCCTCTTCCTGGTGGCCAGGTGTTTTCCCAACAGTAAGGAATTAAGTTGTGGACTCTCCCAGCCAGGAAGGAAAGGAATTTATCTGGTAAGCATACATTATGTTTTCCTGCTCTCTCACCTATGCACCAACCTAACATTCCTCCCAGCACTTTGTGTAGGATTTTCAGGATGAGACCGTGTTTTGTGGATGGTGCTGCAGTGGGAGAGGCGAGGAAGTAGACTGGTATGTGGGTGGGGCATGTCATGGTAGTTTCTGGGTGGGGCATGGAAGTAGATGGACATACCATGGGCAGGAAAAGGGGATGTCCTAGCTTAGAACTTGGGAAGCCGAGAACTGTGGATGGGAAAAGGGTCAGATCTCCAAATCCATTAAGATCCCCCAGAATATAGAATGGTTGACAGGTCTAACCTAAGCACTGCTCAGCCTGTCTTTACTATTACACAGCAGCTTGAACACTTTTTATATCTCAGAGGGGTAGGCAGTACAGCTTTTCATCAGTACCACTTATAAGCAACCATTTAAACAACCAATGTATTAATCACTATTTTATCACCAAGTGATAGGTAGAAAAAAATTATCTACAATTTAAGTCCCTATCATAAAAAAATAGATTTAACATGTTTAACTACTGCTCTTTTATATACATGGTAGAATTTTTTTGAGTAATGTCACATTAAAGGGACAGTAAAGTCAAAACTAAACATTCATGATTCATTATCAAATGATGTCTTTTTATACATACCTTTTCTGAGGCATCAGTTTCTACTTAAATCAGTCTTACAACTTATAACTAACTAATGTTTGTGTATAACTAGGGTTGCCAATTGTCCTGCATTTGACTGGACTGTTTTTTTAACTACTTTTCCATTCAAATGTTTGTTTTACAAAAATTTATTCAACTGCTTACAAATCCCTGCTTTATTTTAACTTTGTCATTTCAAATAGCTGCTTTTGTCTGTTGAAACCAGCACATTTTATGAAAATTTCAATACTGCAGTATTGGCTTCAGAAAGACTTTGTAACCAAGAGGCAGTGGCATAAATCAATCTCTGCAGTGTTCCTGCACCTTTAATCGCAAACAAACTCTTATCTGTTTCTATGGTTATAGAACTGCTCTAAGATTTGATATAAACAGAACAGACAGAGCTACAGCACCATGAGTCTGGTCTGAGGTCTGATCTATCGGTGACAGGGGCTTCAGCTCCATAGATCTGATATGAACATATAAATGGGAGTGACTGAAGGCAAAATGGGTCTTATCTGGGTTACACAATAGTTAACCAGCATTTTTTGTGTGGAGGGCAGACAGGAAACTTATGCACAACTTACTCCTAGGCACAGATAGATAACTGGCTAGTAAACTTCCATAGCTACTGGGACAAGCCCAAACAAATACATATTTTGGTATAAAATAAAAACGTATAAAAAAATTAAATGCATTAAAAGAATGTTGTGTTGATTAGGGATTGGCAAATGTGCTGAAAGTGTAATTTGTTTGGTAGAATGAATAGTCCTGTGGACATTCATTTTGGACAATTGAATGTTGATAAGAATGAAAATCCATTAAAATTCGGTAATCGAATGTTACTTTCGTTTTTTTGAATGTTCAGAATTAAATCGAATGTCCACATTCGAAATTTTGAATATAACATTTGATTTTACAAATACTATTCAGAAGTTCAGTAGTTCATGTGTTATCAATTTGAATGTTTCTATTTTAAATATTGCATAATTCTAATATTACATTTAAAGAGAGCATTAGTAATACTATTACAACTATATAGATAAAATAAAAAAAAATTGAATATTACATTTGAAGACAGCATTAGAAATACTATTACATTAAATACATTTTAGAATGTTGTGCAAACATTCAAAATTCGAAACGAAAGAACAAATGTTTTACAAATGTTGCAAAATATTCGGCCGTCCCTAGTGTTGATACAACAAGCAAACAAACAAAAATGAATTTAATATGAAATACTGGCACATATACAAAGCCCACCATACCCACATTCGGTTAGTATGATATATAGAAGATCAGCTTGCTTCCTTGTGTCACAGTGTAAACAGAGCGTAATAATACCTTTCTGAGGCATGACATTGGCCTGACAGGTTGATGACTTTAACTAATGCTTTTCATAGGGTACGAAAATCATACTTTCTTTGCTGAAATAAGTACACAACTGTATCTATCTACATAAGTTAGAAATACACCTGCTGTGCCATACATCCATCACCGGTGTGCAGGAAGACTAAAATATTGTCATAATGAAAAAACGGTTTTTGCACTAAAGGTTGGGTGACCTTCTGGATAGTAATAATACAACATATGCTTCTTAATAAATGTTTTCATTGAACCCAGGACTCAAAATACAATAAACTATTGCTTTGTACAGTTAACAAATGTATTACTGGTGTCAAAAGAGATAAATTGAATCATTGTACAACACATAGGAAAAATGAGTTTAGAAAAATATATAAATTCTGAGAAAACATAGCATATATATGTGTGTCCACTTGTACCTTATGTTTTTTTTTTTTATCCAATGAGGCCTATTTATCAAATGTCTGTCGGACCTGATCCGACAGTGCGGATCAGGTCCGACAGACATCGCTGAATGCGGAGAGCAATACGCTCTCTGTATTCAGCATTGCACCAGCAACTCTTGTGAGCTGCTGGTGTAACGCTGCCCCCTGCTGACTCGGCCGCCAGCCGATAGATAGTTTGATAGATAGATCTGGGTTTAAGGATAGGCCTAGATCCTATTCAAGTTGCTAAAATGGAGCTGCCGTACAAACAAACAAAAATAAATACTACCATTATTTTTTGTTTTTGTTTTATATTAGGGCCTAGTGCTTATTTATTGTTAGCATACTATATGTGGGTCACCAAATAGTAGCGGTACCTGACAGCTTTTCGCAACAGCCAGCCGTCAAGGAGTTTTGCTACAACATTTGTTCCTTTGTTATATATAGGGCAGTATTAATGCCTAAAAAAAGTAAACTTGATCTTTAACACTGTAAACTGTGAACTTCATCACTTCACTTTAACCATAACCATCACACTTAACCACCCTTAACCTAACGTGACCTCCCAGTGCAAGATGACCCTAAGAGCAACCCCCCAATAACCAATGCAAGTTAATCTAAACGGCAAATCCTGTATCCCACCAATGGGGACAGCTAGCCAGTATGCTAAGCCTATCTAATCTTAATCAAAACAACCCCCACACCCCCTCCTTAACTTTAACACCCACATGACCTTCCTGCTATAAACACCCCTTGATGTGTCACCACCAACACCAAGCCCCCCTCTTCCACTGGGAAAGTCCCTTAAAACCCTTAGACCTCCTGTGTTAAACGACTTTTGAAAAAAGCCTAGTTTTAAAATAATAATAATAAAAAAATCTATATATTTTTTGTTCTCTACTGAAATCTTGTGATTATTCAGCCCACAGCAAAGGGTTTGTTTTGTGCAGCAGTGCATTCTGAATTAAACTTGAGGGTTCCAACACTTTGAAGACAATCGTGAATGGTTAATCTTTTCAACCGATCATGATCGTGAATGGGCAGGCGGTTAAAGTTGAGCCCCCTGCTACTTCTGACATAAAATCCTGATCTGTTTTGGCGAATATGGAGAGGGTTTCCGTCCTTTAATAAATCTGTTGCAGTTGACTCAGAACTAATGAGAATGAATACAGCAGTGTCAATAAAAATAGGTTTATTTAATTTTAGTCTCATTATTGCATTAATAATTTTATGCATATTTTCATGCGACAAAATATTTTAATTATATTAATAATTATAGTTGTAAATCTGTTGTATAAATCATAAATATTTTTCAATTTTGTTTTCTTTTTAAAGGGCAACTTAACACAATATAATAGGATAATCAGTAAATGCATAGTAAAAAGACAATGCAAAAGCACATAGTTTGAATTTCAAATTAGTAGTAGATTTCTTCCTGACAAATGTTTTAGTTAGTTCTATTTTCCCTCTTACTGCATCATGTGACAGTCACAAGCCAATCACAAAATGAATATTTTGTGAATCTTGCACATGCTCAGTAGGAGCGGGTGCTTCAGAAAGTGTGTATATAAAAAGATTTTGCACATTTAGAAAAAATGTGGGTTTCATGTCCCTTTAATTTTAGCTATATTTTTAACCCCATGCAAGCAACAGTCCAATAATAAAAAGCTCTAACACATTTGGCCATGTTCTTTTTTTGTACTTGATGTCCCTTTAAATGTTGCCCTTTCATATGGATTATATCACATTTTTAGTACAAGGTTCCTTCAATATAATTGTTTTCCCTCACACTACAATTACAAATATGGTGGTGCCTAGTCTGGCTACGGTACCACAAGCAACGCAACCAAGATCCTATATGTCACACATGACTCACAGCTGCTATTTCACTATTTATTTAAAGGGACAGTAAACTGTAAAATTGTTTTTCCCTTAATGTGTTTCAAATTTCTTTTTTTTACCAGCTGCAGAGTATAAAATGTATAAGAATTTACTTTTTAAGGTTTATTTGTGTATATCAAATAGCTGATTTTGTGTTTTGAAGCCACAATGGGTTGAGTTTGTAGGTATTGTAGGTAGTGATGCACCGAAATGGAAATTCTGGACCGAAACCGAATCCGAAAATCCGGGATGCACTTGGCCGAAAACCGAAACTGATACCGAAAATGTATTTTTCTCAAATTGTTTTTTTTTTTTTGCATAATTAGAGCCAATAAAAAAAGCCCACCTTTTTATTGAAAGTAACACACTAAAATTGGACAAAAATATCTTAAAACAATAATATGCTACACAATAATTTTACCAAGAAAAAAAAAAAAAACAGGCAAAAAATAATGCCATTTTCGACCAAAATGTTTCTGCAACCAAAATTTTGGTGCATTCCTACTTAAAACAATTATAAATATCAATATACGGTATTATTCTTCATTTAGTTCTATGTAACAGAATCATATTTAACAGTTTTTTTTTTACCAATTATCCAAATAAAGTATAGTCCTAGAAAACTCATTATATGCAGAACAGTAAGTGAAGTAATAAACTTAAACAGCAGCTCTAGGCTAGCATCGAATTTGAAATATGCTACACAATAATTTTACCGAAACTAACAGGCAAAAAAACTGAAAATCGAAATAATCAAAAATGCCATTTTCGGCCGAAACTTTCTGCGGCCGAAATTTCGGTGCATCCCTAATAATCAGATCTCATTACTTTATCACATTGTGTATATATATATCTGCGTCTTTATCTTATATCTGTCCATAAGCCAAAGACCAATACTTGGAGAGAACAATGGAAAATTACCATGTTATTACCTTATCTCTTCTATACCCCACTGGGAGTGTAATTTCTTCTGCTGCCTGTGTTTACACAGCTTCATCTATAGCTTGGACCTAAGGCCAGACACTTTCAGAATAGGTGGGGATACCACAAGCACCACAAGCTAAATCAACTATTTAAAATGCCAATATAAGGGTAAAGGAAATACTTGTAAACAATGTAATACATTCCAGCAGGTAAAGTGGAACATTGGGAACAAATTAAAGGAGAGAACATTTTTGAGTAAACTGTCTCTTTAAGTCCTAGTTCCTTCTCTAAACAAAAATACCATCACCTTTTGTGTAAATGTTTATACAGGGAGAGAGCAATCTATATCACCTCTTATTTAGGAGTTATTCAGTAGTATACTTAAAAAAAAAATAGATTACACAAGTGAAGTGTTATGAAATGTGAACAATACTTCTTGGGCTGGGCAAATATAATTTTCTCCCCATCTAAAAACTCCTGAAAACTGCTTTAAAGTGATTATAGTAAGAGGAAAATTAGAAAAGCTTTGACTCAAGTTTTGTTCTCTTTCAATAAAGGCGCAATCCAAATGTTTAGCTTCGATTGTAAAAGTAAATTCACCTCTTAGCTAAGAGTATTCCATGATGTTCAAAATGGGTCATTCAGACAGTTGAATAACAAGTGAAGTATAGCTTGTCTCTCTTTGTCTCATCATTTCAGACAGTAAATACAGGAGGCTTACGTGGTTATCATTTAATACACTATTTCTTTAGCACATAAAGACATCAGCTCGCAGTGCCTGAACTGATTAAGTCAGAGCCGACTAGATGTGTTTGTTCAATGTCCAATAGCTTTCATATAAAGAGAGGAATGTAAGCATGGTTAAACCCAGTTAAATCAATACCAGTGCCCATTCTTGGATGCCCTCTGGTACAGCCTATGTTAAGGGCAAATTATCACGACATGCTAAAGAGACGTCACAGTCAGTTTTTCTTTGTTGCATTTAAATATGGGTAGTTCAAAATTCCATACAGTTTTGCTTTTTTTATGGGCAATATATATATATAAATATATATTTGCTTGTAAGATGTGCCCACCAATAAAGCTGAGGGAGTTTAAACACATAGTTGCAGTCAGCTCCAGAGCAGCAGTGCACTATCGTTAGCTAGCTGAACACATCTGGTGAACCAATGAAAGGGGTCATATGTGCATAGCCACCTAACACTAGCTAGCTCCCAGTATTGCATTGCTGCTATAGAGCTGACTTTAACTATGTGTTTAACTCACTTGACACCCCCCCCCTTAGTTTTTAAAGGGTAAATATGTTGCTGCCCTCTCTGTTACTCAAGGGGTAAAGCCAAATATAGCCTCCATTTTTAGCAGATGTATGATCCTTTTAAAATAAGTTATCCTGCTACAAAGAACTTCTTAGTTATGAGTTGGGCACATTTGTCACAGAAGTACACTGTGGGTTAAAGGGACAGTTTAAATATTCACTTAACGGTAGGTTTCCTTCATTGTTTTTTCAATCTAGGAATACCCTTAGTAGTCTCAAAGATAAAGGTGAGCTCCTGCACTGATCAGTCAGTAATTATGTAGCATATTATAGGGTTCTGGATGCGGCAGGGTGCATTCCAGGATCCAACATAGAATCTCACTCATACAACCATCCGCAACCACTGGGTTGTCGCTGTTTGGGAATTCTCTTCCGCTGTCTCTCCCACAGATTTTCCTTGAGTGCAAAAGTCCTGATTTCCGTAGTAAAACCAGGGCTGCTCAGAATTCTCCCATGACCTACCTTGACTTAACCCAACCCCGCGTACTCCTTTAGGGGTGTGGCTTGGTGATATGTGAGTGGAGTTAGGACAGTAGCATGATTCTCTGGAGCTGTCTGGTCTGACAAGATTAGCTAAGAAGTCTTATCAGTACTGTGAATTTTAGAAGGAACATTTTAGCTTGAGAACAATTTATCTCTCTGTACTGTGTGTGAAGAAAAGATGCATACATTACAATATAATGCAAAAAACTGTACTATTTCTATCCATGCTGAGGAGTTTTTGATCATGGGGCCCCTAGAGCCTGAGGGCAAGATTGTGTGCTTTAACAAGGATTTATCCCCTGGGGTCACTTTATGTAACCAGGACATAAATAGATTAGAGGAAGCTCCAAGGTGGGTACAATTCTCCAAGCAGTCTCACTCCCACAAAATGCAGGACAGCTGGGATCTCTTTATAACATACCCAATAAAAGGAAATATGTCCTTATATTTATAGGTCTGTTCTTTGCGCACAATTTTATTGATGGGCTTTAATTTCATGATTCAGTAGGTTTTTTATTTTCATTATCTTTTTTTTTTAGAAATATAAAATAGATATAAGAGGATACATTTAAATGTGTGCTGACACCAGTTAAATATTGAAGAGTCCGCCGATTTTGGTTCCCTTACTAATCACAGTTTTTCACCTAAGGAGATATTTTATCTATTAAACCCAGGAAGCGTGTACTGCATAATTAGAGCACTGTTCTTTACAATTCTAGAATTGGCTCTGGAGGAGAAAGAGGAAGAATTGCAATCTGTAATTGGAAGTGAAGAATCAAATCCAATGTCATCATATAGTGGGTGATTTAGCAAACCTTTATTTCAGAGATATGAACTAATAGCGTGCAAATGATATATAGGGGCCGATTTATCAACCCTCTGTCCGACATGATCCGATCAGTGGATCATGTCCGAAAGACATCGATGAATACGGAGAGCAATACGCTCTCCGCATTCAGCATTGCACCAGCAGCTCTTGTGAACTGCTGGTGCAACGCCGCTCCCTGCAGATTCGAGGCCAATAGGCAGCTAGCAGGGGGTGTCAATCAACCCGATTACGAAAAAAACAAACCACAGTATCAAAAATAAAAATGAATTACACCGAATCTAATAGCCCTATCAAAATAAAAAAGCCCCCCCAAAATAAAAAAAAAAACCTAACCTACAATAAACTACCAATGGCCCTTAAAAGGACCTTTTGCAGGGCATTGCCCCAAAGAAATCAGCTCTTTTACCTGTAAAAAAAAATACTAACACCCCCCAGCAGTAAAACCCACCACCTAACCATCCAACCTCCCCAAATAAAAAGCCTATCTAAAAAACCTAAGCTCCCCATTGCCCTGAAAAGGGCATGTGTATGGGCATTGCCCTTTAAAGGGCATTTAGCTCTTTTACCTGCCCAGACCCTACTCTAAAAATAAAACCCACCCAAAAAATCCTAACCCCCGACGATCCATTTACAGTTTTTGAAGTTCTGCTTGAAGGATCCATCCAGCCGGCAAGAAGTCTTCATCCGGGCGGCGAGAAGTCTTCATCCAGGCGGTCTCTTCCATCTTCATCCATCCGGTGAAGTCTTCATCCATGCAGCCTCTTCTATCTTCATCCATCCGGCGCAGAGCGGGTCTATCCTGAAGACATCTGGCACGGAGCTCCTCTTCAATATGGTCGCCGCCGTAAACTGGAACTTGAATGCAAGTGACGTCATCCAAGATGGCGTACCTTGCATTCCTTTTGGCTGAAAGGTTCCAATCAGCCAATAGGATTATAGGCTGTCTATAGTGACTTAGAAACAGGCAGACATTTAGAGTTTTAAATGTTAAAAGTATATTAATATAACAATGTTGGTTGTGCAAAACTGGGGAATGGGTAGTAAAGGTGTTATCTATCTTTTTAAACAATAACAATTTTTGTGTTCACTGTCCCTTTTAGCACAAATCAATGATTTAACCTCTAGATTGACTTGTTACCTTACTCAGTCCAGTGCCTCATCATCTGTGGTCTTGGATGCCTCTCGCTGGCACAGGTCTGAGTGTGAGAATGGAAGGGGAAAATATTTGATTGTCCCAGTTTGAGTCCAGTTGCCAAACAGTGACCCAAAGTGGGCCAATGACATATTTATATTTTGTGTTGTTTTAGCCACAGAGATTTCTACAAAGGCCCCTCACTCCACCCCTGTGCAGTTTATATCTTAATTGCCCAACATCATTTTCACATCTATGCCCTTTAATTTAATCCGTCACTGCCAGGCATCAGTAATTACCCAATCACACACAGTTTAACCCCATACAAAACAACTTACTGGGCAGTGATTAGTCTTTTATAAAGGCATTAGACAAGATTAAAAATTCAGGTATTTAGAGATTATGAAACCAGTTGAAAATGCATTTTGTATTTAACTGGTTCATGGGATAAAAAAAATGAATAGGCTAATGAAAATTTCCACAGATATATTGGTGGACAGATCATAAAAATTCTCCTGTTGAGATGCAGCAAATTTATTTAATGTTCCTTTAAGTCAGTCTTATATAAAGCAGTGATTAGTTTGTTATGAATATGTTCCGTTTTCTGCTTTGGCTAGGATAGTTAAGGATAAAAAGGGGGGGGGGGGGTGATGGCAAACCAGGGTCAGGCTCAGGGTGGGCCAGGGATGGAACAGGGAGTGAAATGGTTAGCACAGGACACAATGGGGGTGTGGTCAGATTAAATATAATGTGATGGTTTATATAGGTTGGTTTGCCAGTTGTCCAGGATTTAACCAGACTGCCCAGTATTCAGCCAAATGTAAAAGACCCCTTATTCCTCAATTAAACTGTGCAGGGTCTATTCTATATGTTGCTGTCTTATGTGTCAGTGGCAGTTATGGGGGTGTTAAATAACTGCTCTATATGGTCTCCCAACAATCAAGGGGGACAAATCACTGTTGTGAATGTGTGTTACTGCCAGACAAGGGGGGAAATATACATAATAAGCTCAGGGATCGGGCCCAAGGTTAAACTTTTGTGAGGCTATTGTGTCATCTCAGTATTTTTGTGGAAGACACCTGGAACACCTTTATTGGTAGGTCATTTTGGTTTGTACTCATTTGGGGGTCGATTTATGAAGCAGCGGATGCTGCTTCTGACCCACTCCACTTCAGTTCCGCCTGAAGCGGAAGTTAAGAAGCAGCGGTCCTAAGAACGCTGCCCCTTATCTCGTCCGCCACCTCTGAGGTGGCGGACAGCGTTCAGCCTGATCGAATACGATCGGGTTGATTGACACCCCCTGCTAGCGGCCAATTGGCCGTGAATCTGCAGGGGGCGGTATTGCACCAGCAGTTTACAAGACCTGCTGGTGCAATGATAAATCGATGTCTGCATTTATTGATGTGCGGCTGACATGATTCGCTATAGCGGATCATATCTGTCCACACCATGATAAATTTACCCCCTAGACTTCTTCAGTGAATCACAAAAAATAAACTGATCAGTGAATCCTCCAGTAGGCTCCAATAAACTCTTAGTTTACCAAATAAAGGTTATCATGGGTTAAAAAGAGAGAACATATGTGATCTCTTTATGCAAATAACTGCAGGGAGCTCTGCATCTGCTTTTCCACATTGAAACAGCGATTTCTGCAAACATTAGCATAGATAGTGATCCTTTGGAGAGAACCATGAGAGGTATACCCTTGAGAGAAACTTTATATTACACGGAAATGGCTGTTTGATGTTTATTTAATTGCATATATTAACAGCTGCTATATATATATATATTTTTTTTTTCTTTGAACATATGTGATCTATTTTAATGTTCTATCTCATTATAAAATAGCCTGATATAGGCCTTATAATGTAAACAAGAATATATATACTGTACCAAAAGGATGAGCGATGACTTCAAAAAGATTTAAAAATAGTTCTCATGGTTATGGTTTACATCACACAAGTATTTTTAAATGTAGGTGTTTATCTATTGCAATGATAATTCGATAATTCTTTAAATGTAATTAATATATTTACCTTTTACTGTATCTGCTATATCCTTTATTAAAGGGAAACTGCAGTGCAATACTTACATGCTGTAAATAATTGAAGCGTGTCATTTTAACACTACTGACCCAGCAAGTTTACTCACCCCCCCCCCCCCCCCCACAAGAGGTTAAAAAAAATAGTTAAAGTATCACTCCGGAGCTGCAGAGAACTGCTGTTCCAGTGATCAGCAGTAGTCGAGTGACTGATGCTGTCTTCTCGAGACCAGCAGCTCTCTGAGGCATGGATGACTTTAAAGTAATATGAAACCCAATTTTTTTTATGATTCACTTAGAACATGCAATTTTAAGCAACTTTCTAATTTACTCCTATTATCAATTTTTCTTTGTTCTCTTGGTATCTTTATTTGAAAACAAGCAGGGATGTAAGCTTAGGAGCCGGCACATTTTTGGTTCAGGGTTGCGCTTGCTGATTGGTGGCTACATGAAGGGACATGATTCTTTGTTATACAGTATATAAAATGACAGAGCTAGGTATCATATGCGTGTCCTGTTAGATTCACTTTGAAGAGACATTGGTCTAGATTTTTGCACGTTTATACTCTGAATAAAAGTTATATTTTATTTTTACCCCTGAAGTGCTCTGGATTCTTCCTTTACTATTGACGTTAACTGTAGTTAATGCGAGATCATGTAAGAAATTTTAGGCATGGGCAAAATTACGACATTTCGGCATTTGTTTGCAAAATAAATGCTGAATATGACTGCAGGCAGTGGCATTCATTTTGTTTTGGCCCTGGATATATCAATATGAAAGAGTAACCCACAGAGATCTGTGCAAATCCAGATCTTTGTATGTTGCACTTTCACACTAGTATATACGGCGCCAAATTCCAAAATTTTGCTCATGCCTAAAATTAATTGATGTTCACTTAACCTATCTTTTCTAGCTGATCTCCTGTCACTGTTCCTGCCATAGACATATACAGTTGTGTTAAATGGCCCAATACATCATAATTAGCACATTAAAGGATCAATTTGGACTCGGCATTCTGTCAGAGGAGAACAAAGGACTGACAGGCCATGGGCGTTCCAGGACGTTCCGGATTTTTTGTCTTTGACTCCGCATGGCGAATTTAAAAAGACGCAAGTGTCCATGGGAAGTATCTCGCCTCACAGTCGTGTCTCGCTATGTCAGAGCTGACTAGATTGTCTCGTTATTCGTTTTATTTAATTTTTAATCTTTTTTTCAATTTTTCTTTTATAAATATGTTATAGCAGCCTGTTTCATAGAGGCTTTAAAGGGACATTCCAGCCAAAATTGGATTCCATGTGGATGCCATTTCAGTTTTGCATAAAAGCATTTTTGTAAAATACATGTATTAGCAAAAATGCTTCTAATATAATGTTCTCTTGGTATCCTTTGTTGAAGAATAAGGCTAGGTAGGCTGAGGGAGCTAAGGGGTGTGCATGTGTCTTTAGCATTCTATGGCAGCAGTGTTTGCATCTATGTATAACATTGCTATAAACATTGTTGCAAACACTGCAGCCAGATGGCTAAAGTCACATGCACGCTCCCGAGCTCACCTAAGATTACTCTTTAGCAAAGGATAGCAAGAGAACTAAGCAAAATTGATAACCAAAGTAAATTGGAAAGTCGTTTAAAACTGCATACTCTGTCTAAACTAAAGAAGCTTAATTTTGACTTCACTGTTCCTTTCACCCTTTTTTTTTAAGACAAAAATATTTTTAACATGTTTAACAGTTCACAGACATGATAGAAAGATTTGTACAATGTCCATTTTCCTGTAGTTCTCCAAATCTTAACGTGAAGGTCAATTTTGACAAATTACTGCCCGGTTTTTAATAATCCTATTAAAAACAAGGGCACTTTAATGCATCAAACTTGACATTTCAAGCGTTTTCTTCAAAAACTTACCTTTTAATCCTGAGAGCCGCTGCAGCGCTTCCTCCACCCGTCGCAAGTCCTCTTCGCGGGTCCAAAATGACGAATCCGGCTTCATCCAATCACAGCGTTCCCTCAGGCCATGATCCCCCCGGGGGGGAACGCCGTGATTGGAGGAAGCCGGATTTGTCATTTCTGACCTAAGCAGAGGCTTCCGACGGCCGGGGGAATCGATGGAGCAGCTTTCAAGATTAAAAGGTACGTTTTTGAAGAAAACGCTTGAAATGTCCATTTTGATGAATTAAAGTGCCCTTGTTTTTAATAGGATTATTAAAAACCGGGCACTTATTCGTCAAAATTGACCTTCTCTTTAATAGCTATGCAGGACCTATACGTCTGTATTAAAACTAGCAAACAAAGCACATCTCATAAAATAAATTGCCTGCCTATATTATTTATTTAGTCATTTATTTTAAAGTAAAGCCAATTACATTCCAAGGCAAATATCTTATAAGATCTGGATATTGCATGTGTTAAGCTTGATTATACACAGACCTGGGCAAATGATTATTCACGTTCATTAAAAATAACAAACATTGGCTGTGTTTGTCTGTTCAAATTAAATGTTGAATGTTTGCCAAAGATTTTGGTAAAACAAACATTACTTTTTGTTATATCAAATGTAACATTCAATTTGTAAAGAGTACGTTCAAAATAGCAAAATTAACATTCAAATACTGGATTACTTTACTGTAAATCTATGAGAATCAACATTTGAATATTTTTGTATTTTGAACATTTTTTTTTTTAACTAATATGTTTTATTCAAGGATGCTCTAGAATAAAAATGTTGTATTTTGGTAGGGCATTTTATTTTTAACTCCTTTACTACCGCGACGTACCATGTACGTCGCCGGTCGTTAATGGTTTTCTTGTTTATAATAGTGCACGTTATACCCTGTCCACCAGTGATCACAGAATGCAGCAATACCCTGCCAGTATTTAATATTGCATAAGAGTTTGCTTGTGCAATGCCGCTCCCCTTCTCGTGCTAGCCCAATGGCACGAACGTACCCAAGGTGGTTTAATGCACCAGCTAATAGCTGCCATGATGGTTAGTACTGCTGCTTCCTAACTCGTGATCCTGCAGCGATCGGCCCCCAGAGCTGGATATGCATCCTGATAAATAGGGGCCAATGTGTTTTGTTTAGTCTATTTTATGTTTTTGTATTTTTTTACCATGAATCAGTTTCATTTTGTACCCCTACTCATATATCCAACTCACCAGAAATGTTTGCTTCATAAATTAATGATAGCAATAGTATGAGAAACATAATACTTTCAATATAGCTATAATAGTTTTATGTGTTAAATGTTTCCTGACAAGAGGGCATTAACGTGATGGTAAACGCTCCCCTTTATAAAAACAGATTAGTAATATTTTAGATAGAGTTTAATTCACCAATTGTAATGAAGTTGCCAGGGCCGGATTGGGCAGCTGGGATACCAGGAAAAATCCTGGTGGGCCGCCGGCTGGCAGCTTAGCTGGGCTGGCTGCTAAAGTAGAGAGTAGCAATTTTGAATATGATATTGCATAGGTAAGGTGCAGGCTGCGGCCCGCGGAGGACGAATACTGAATATTTATTTTTTATGCTATTTGCTATAATTCCCGCGGGACACTCAGAGTCAGTGCTCCTCAGCTGAGCTCATGTCACGCTCCGCTCCGCCTCCGACTTAGTAGTCACTTGTCTCACACACACGTGAAACATGAACTAGGACTACACTTCCCATAACTCTGTGGGGATACTTGTAACGTCAGTGCCCTGGAAACTCTGGCACATGTGCTGGTGACATGACCTGGAGTTCGATATTGAGAGGCTCGGAGCAGCTGCGGTGAACGGTGCGTGGCTGCTTGGCTTGGGTTCCACTGCCAGTCAGGGGTATGCCAAAAAAACGGGTGAGAAATATATAAATCTTGGGGACCTTTTGGATAAAAGCTCTACGAGTCATATCTGAAAAAGGGATATAGATTGGGGAGTGTTGAGAAGCCATAGGTATTATCATTCGCTGTAGGACAATATAGACGCAGGTCATGTTTTTTTTTAGCTAGGCAGTAAATTATGACTGCACATATATGCATGGAGGCACATTAAAATATGATGTTTGAAAGCCTCAAATTAAGATGTTCCAACACAATATTCAAAGCCTCACAAAAAATTTCATACAAGTGTAGCTGTTGTCAAATATACGGAGGGGGTGGGGTTAATATGAAGGGGCAGGGTTGACTCCGAGGGGGCGGGGCGGGGGCGGTCTATACAAATTTCCAGGGCCGGTCTGATTTCCCAGTCCGGCCCTGGGATGCGCTATAACTTTTTAATCTAGATATGAAATTGAGATTCCCTGCAGCTCTGCTGCCCAGTTCAAAAGTAAATTTTTCTGTGAGCAAAAGAATTGAATTGTTGTCCAATCAGTGCTCTGGCTACAACAAAAGGCGCCCAAAGGGGAGAGTGCTGATTGGACAACAATTCAAACCTCTAGAGCAACTTCATTGCCACTGATGAATTAAACTCCATCTAAAATATCACTAACAATCCAGATCTGTTGTTTATAAAGGGGAGACTTTAATGTCCCTCATGTCAGGAAACATTTATCACTTAAAACTATTATAGCTAAATTGAAAGTATTATGTTTCTCATACTATTGCTAGAATTTCAGCTGAATTGGTTGAAAAGCGCATACTTCCACAATTTTGATACAAAAAAAGGATTCATTTGTGTAAAAGCATCTTCTAAAAATATAATAGAATTTAATATATCCAAAAAAGTTACTGTATCCTTTAAATAAGTATCTTTCCCTCCTATGAAGTCCGTCTGTCATAGATGACCAGTCTTATATCTTATATAAAGGATTTACCAAAGCAGAAAATAAATAAATATTAAAATGTGGTTTGCTTCTCTAGAAATGTTGTAGTTAAAGTAATCGCATATTTGTCATAAACTCTGTTAAATGGATATGAAACACCATTTTTTTCTTTTATGATTCAGATAGAGCATGCGGTTTTAAACAACTTTCTAATTTACTTTTACTATCATTTTTTCTTTGTTCTCTTGGTATCTTTTGTTGAAAAGGGGCGTATGCTTGGAAGCTTGCCCTTCTGTGGAGCACTTTATGGCAGCAGTTATGCAAGAATATTATCCATTTGCAAGAGCACTAGATGACAGCACTGTTTCCTGCCATTAAGTGCTCCCCACCAATCTAGGTATCTCTTCAACATAGAATATTGTGGGAACAAAACAAATTTGATAATAGAAGTAAATTGGAACCTTTATCTGATGTAAAATAAATGTGTTTTTCGTCTGCTCATGTACCCACACTGAACGGCTTGTTATTGATTCATTGATATATGAATTGTAAAATCAAATGACCTAAAGGGTTAAAAAGAGTGCCCTCATTAGGCCTGTGTTGTCATAGTAACTTAGGATGCCAATTAAAAAATGTAGAAAAAAAACCCCGCTTTGCTTTAAATAGAATATTTTGTGACAAGAAAATACATCAGGATAACAAACTTACATGTTTTTTTTGTTTTTTTTACAGAACCTACATACATCACAATGGCTCCACCAATGTGCGATGTGTTAACAAACTGTTCGCTCACAGAAAAAGACTGTAGTTATGGATTCCGATTAGACCAAAATGGGTGCCGCACCTGTCAGTGCAAAACAAGTAAGTGATATCATAAAACATTTTCTTTCAAGATACAAATGACCATTACTAGTATTGTTAATATTAATTCATAATACAAAAATATGTTGCTTCTTTCTAAAAACAAACTATATTAAATAAGCAGACTTACTGGAGTATGCACCCATACCATTTAGGGCAAATACCTATTTTGGGCTTGATTAAGAGTGGATCGATATTTAGTGCTCCCGCTCAAGCATACACATTGCTAGATGGAGGCTTTTTTGCACAAATCGGGTAGTGCACATATTATAAGTTGAAACCCGACGGGCGCTAACCAAATATAGTGACCGCACCGCATTAACATATTCTCCCCATAGAAGTCAATGGAGAGAGCAAAAAATTTTAATACGTATACTCACGTGTTAACCCAACAGGAGTTATGAATTGTTCACATTCCAATGTTCTTTACATACGCAACAATGTACTTTTTATTGTAAATACGTCTTTTTTATCTTTCAATACAGTTATGATTACTTGAATTATGGAGTTTCAATAAATATACCACATAAACAAAGTAGATTAGATGTACATATCTTTGTATGAAGTCTAATATTTGTTTATTATTTCCTACATTGTGATTTGAACCTTTGAATTTCAACCTATCGCTCAGGTACTTTATTTGCTAAGCCATCTAGATTCTTAGTAAGGAAATTCATTTTTACATCTCATAACGATGTTACACAGATATATAGACAGTCAACCATAGACACAGGTTAAATGTATTCATAAGTAAACTATCTATGCAAATTTTCTTTCTATTTATGTATTTCTCCTTTAACCATGCACAATAATGAATTGTAAATCTCTTTGTAAGTTTAATTTAGGCGGTGCAACATGGCTAGAAAAATTAAAAACAAAGATGCTACTTTTCTTGAGTGGAATTTGAACCTGAGATATTCATTGGTCTCTTTAGTAGTATTCCATTTTGTAATAACATCACATAGAAAAATACACTTATGGTCCATCACAGATAGAAGTGAAGTGTGTTAACTTTAGTGTAATTATAGCCTTTTATAGGTTCTATAATCCAAGATGGCTGAATCTGATTTTGGATGTTCCACCTCTCACTTGTATCAGTCCGATACCCAAAGCTATAAGCTAGATTTTAAATATCAATGTGACATCTATATATATAAATCAAGTTAGAACATTTTTGGAGATGATCTAGATGGACTAGTTTATTGCAATCATATAATATTTAACTGAAGATTAAAGGGGCATGAAACCTTATTTTTTTATTTTATAACTTTGACAGGCCGTAGCGTTTCAAAAAAAGTTTCCAATTTATTTATGTTATCAAATTTGCTCAATTGTAGTAGAAACAAATACAACATTACCTTGTGCTAGATATTCAAGCAAGAAAATAGAAGTAGATCCTTCTAAACCCATAAAGATTGCAACCAATATCAGAATTTATAGGTTGCACAACTTATAGATACTGGTTGCTTCATTCACATGGTTTTCTTTGTTAAAGAACATATCTAGGTAGGTACCGTGCACGTGTATGGAGCACTTTATGGCAGCAAACACTGCTGCCATCTAGTGCTATTGCAATTTTATAACATTATTAAAAATATTCTTGCAAAACTGCTGCAATATAGTGCTCCAGACATGTGCACACTCCTGAACCCACCTACCTGCTTTTCAACAAAGAATACCAAAGGAATGAAGCAAGTTTGGGGATAGAAATAAATTGAAAACTTGTTTAAAATTTGTATGCTCTATTTGAATCATGGTAGAAAAATGTTGAATTTCATGAATATTCAATATGTATAGTGAGTTTTATAACAACCAAACCTGCCAAATTTCAGCAAAAATATATCATTTGTTCAAACGTTCTAAGCGTTTGAAAAGCAATGTTTATCATAAAACTTATAGCTGTAGATTTAGAATAACATTTTAAAGGGACATAAAACATTATGAGATTATAATATAAAATGTTTAATTATATGTAGTAAAACACTTTGCAATATACTCTCATTATTTATTTTGTCCTGTATTCGTCTAATTTAATTAAATTAAAAGCAAAACTGTAGGTTTTCCAATTCCTATTAAAAGTGAAAGTACAGACTCAACACAGCTTTATTCCACAACGTCATTGGTTGCTCACTAGTGACCCATTTATAGTGGTTTCTAATTGGCCTCAGCAAAGAAGGAAACATAAGTTACAACATGGCATAGCCCATTGTTTTATGAACATGAAAACGTTTCACATGTTTGTTTTAATATTTAAATAACTAATGTAAAACTACATCTGGATATTATTCTCAGGCTATTTTTTGCACTGAACTTATCATTCTATCTAGTGTTTCTTTAGTGTTTCATGCCCCTTTAAAGGGACATTAAACACTAACTATATGTCATGCACTGCCCTTTTTTCCCATAACTCACCATGCAGTTTTAAATAACTTTCTAATTTACTTCTATTATCAATTGTTCTTTGTTCTCTTGGTATCTTTTGTTGAAAAGCAGGGATGTATGCTTGGGAGCCAGCTCATTTCTGGAGCACTTTATGGCAGCAGTTTTGGAAGAATGTTATCTATTTGCAAGAGCACTAGATGGCAGCACTATTTCCTGACATGTAGTACTTAAGATGCCTACCTAGGTATCTCTTCAACACAGAATATCATGGGAACGAAGCACATTTGATTATATTAGTAAATTGGAAATCATTTTAAAATGGCAAGCTCTGTCTGAATCACAAAAGAAAATGTTTGGGTTTTGTATCCCTTTAATCATGACTGCTGCCATTATGGAACCTAAGTTACACTGCACATGTGCAAACACATCAGCACTGGAAAGTAGTGAAAGATAGATTTAAAAATGGTGGCAGGGAATAACCTCAATACTAAACTTATAAAATGTATTTAGGGCTAGATTTATTAAAGTTGAGGCATACAGGGGCGCGTATACGCGCCCCTGTACGCCTCAGCTCGCCTGTGGCAGGGCGAAAATACCCGCAGGTATTCGGCATTGCACACGAGCGCAATTTTGCGCTCGCGTGCAATCCCGCCCCCTGCCCGCACACAGCCAATCAAGCGCGGGCAGGAGCTGTCAATCTCCTCGGTCTGACTAGAACGAGGAGATTGAATTTCGCCAGATTAGAGGTGGCGAAGAGGCTCAGGAAGCAGCGGTCTGGTGACCGCTGCTTGATAAATGACAGCGAGCAAGTTCTTGAGAGAACTTGCTGCCGTAGGGGCTTAATAAATCTAGCCCTCAGTATTTAATGTCCATTAAAGAATGAAATCTAATGCCACATACATAAATTGCATTGTTGACAATGAAGGTTAATAACTTCCTACGTTATATTTTGTTTTTCTATCACTTTTGTCTACAACACCATCGTCATGCAATGCTTTTTTGTGACATTCATCCATGTGTTAAAATTCGGCTAAGCTTTTCATTCTTGTGAAAAAGTCAAATAAAGGTTACACAGTCTGTGCCTTTGTGAGTGATATGTGGTTTTTGTGTGCCAGAGGACACGTTTTAGTCTTGTCAAAAGCTATATGTCTTTTGTTGTTGTTTTCTTTTTTTATTTTACAGGACAGAGTTTTATACGGTAACCATGTCATTGCATTCCTGATATCTCATATAGTTACGAGCTTCCGGCAGAAAATTGTTTTGCTCTGTTTGATGCTTTTTCAGAGTTTATTTAGATGGGGACTTAAATAGATCCATTATTTTATTATTTGTGAGAGAGGATTATGGTGTATGTGTTTATATATATATATACTCTCCAAAAAGCAGGCAGCTCACTGGTCTTTGCAGTAAAACTAGAATTTATTACATCAGTTTAAAAAACAAACGTTTCGGCACTGCATTGTGCCTTTGTCAATGTTATACAACAAAAAGTACAAGGACAGAGTGCACCCAAGCACCCCGGATCAGTTAACATACATTTAAAACAAACCCCCTTAAATAGAGAATAGAGAATATCCCCACTTAGCCTTTACCGCCATTCCTATTGCATACTCGTTCAATCACCTAATCCCTGCGTCACGCTGACACGCTAGCCGTGCCTAGCGTGATGACGCATAGCACGGCGTTGTCATGACAACGTCCAAGGCATTACGTCGACGAATGAGCCAGATACCAAGAGATCACCAGGGAACAATCTGTGCATGTTCAGAACAACAAAGTTTCTTGAAGCGCAGCGGTTGCTATGGGCAACCAACGTAAACCAGCCACCTAATCAGGCAAGAGCCGCTCTGGGTGTCCCATGGTATGTGGCTACGGCGGAGGCAGTAAGGATGTGTTATCTTATCAGATTTTCATACCACACAACAAACATAATACAAATACAAAGTCACTTCACTTAAGTCTGTTATGTAATAGGAATATAAATCTGAAAGATATATCACAGCCGCAGATGCAATGTTAAAATGGACCAGAAAACTATGACAAAAGTATATACAGAGGAAATTCATAGTCATATGATTATTAAATAGAAACTGCCTCAAATAGTTAGTGAACATAATAGAATGTGCACCAATAAATCAATGCTGCTACTCAATCTATCTATCCATCAAACCCATAGGAGTATGGTAGTAACCAGACAGTGAAACTTCCACAGACCCAAGCTCTTATGTGGTCATTAACGTAAGCATTAATAGAAAGGGCTAAAATCCAAAGTAGTATTGAGTCCCTTTGGGGTCATAGTTCCCAATTTATGTATCCACCTGCTCTCACATTGGAGTAATTTTTTTCCCCTATCACCACCTCTTGGATTTGGTGGGATATGATCAATCAGCATTGATCTGATGCTTGACACCGGGTGTTTAAAGTTTGCACAGTGACGTGCCACCGGTTGGTCCGAGTCACCATCTTTCAGGGCTTCACGAATAGCGTGGCGATGATTTGCCATCCTGTCGCGGAAGGAGGTTATTGTCAACATAAAGACTGCAAGACAATCTCTAAGGAGCTTGATGTTCCTGTGAGCACTGTTGCCTATATTATTAAGAAGTTTAAGGCACGGCTGTAACCAACAACCCTGGAGGAGGAAAATTGAGCCAAGAATGATGAGAGATTGTTTTGAATGGTGGAGAAAGAACCAAGAACAATTTCAAAACCAAACCAAACTGATGTTGAAGCTCAAGCTGCAACAGTTTCAAGTCACACCATCCATTGCTGTCTGAATGAAAATGGGCTTCATGGTAGAAAACCTAGGAAGACCAATGTATAAGATGAGACAAAAAAGCCTGACTGGAGTTTGCCAAAATGCACGCTGACATCCACAGTCCTTTTGGGAGAATTTCCTTTGGCAGACAAAACAAAAATTGAGCTTTTTGCCAAACCACAGCAACTCCAAAACAAAATTTAAAAGAAAAGAACACCATCCTTACCATGAAACATGGAGGAGGCTCAGTGACGTTGTTTTGCTGCCTCTGGCACTAGGTGCCTAGAATCTGTGTAGGACAAGAAGACTATCAAGGAATTCTAGAGCAAAACACACTGACCTGTGTCAGAAAACTGTGTCTCAAGGTCCTGCATTATCCAGCAGGATAATGACCCGAACCATACCTCAAATAGCACCCAAGAATGGATGAGAAGAAAGCATTGGACTGTTCCAAAATGGTCTCCTATGAGTCAGATCTGAATCCCATCGAACATCTGTGGAAGGAGTTGAAACTTGAAGTTGGAAAAAGGCACCCATCAAACCTGAGAATAATGGAGCAGTTTGCTCAAGAGCGAGCCAAAATACCAGACGAAAAGTGTACAAATCTTATTCAGAGCTACAGAAAGCGCTTGATTGTAGTTATTGTCTTCAAAGTCTGTGCTATGAAATGTTAGGTTTAGAGTACCAATATTTTTGTTTGTGCCATTCTCAGTTGTTTTACTGTTTAAAGTAATATAAGAAGTCATAAATCAAAAGTGATGTTTCTGTTCTATTACATTTGAAATTAAGAATGGTGGATACCAAATACTTATTAAACTATACACAAAGATAACTCCCTATCGTTACTGGCATTCCTGATATAATGATTTAGCTATAATTTTTTAAATAATATGCAGCTTAGGTGTACAGTATGGAACTCTCTCCAGCTGCTCATATGGTCATGGATAACAATTTCTATGGATGCCCAAACGTATATATTTATATACGGTAGTTATATATAAAACCAGTAGATTATAAAATTATAGAACGGCCTACCAACACAATTTACTTTTAATGTGTGGAAAAGTCTTTTAATACTAGAACTGACTTTTTTCCAGTAGCCCCTGAGCTATAATTAAAATAAAAATATGAATTATACGTATGTATTGAAAAGATATATATATTTTTTTATTTCTAGTGTGAGAATCTTCAGTTTACTTCTTTTATCAAAAGAATAGGGCTCAACAGATCCGCTGCCCATATACAGCTTCGCAAGTTGATGAGTTTGTAATGCCCGCCCCTTCATTTGCGCAATTGAAGGGACTGTCAATCACTAAGAGCGAGGGAGCTCTCTGTGATTTCTCTCCCCCACCTCTGAGGTGACCTAATGACCGCTGCTTCTTACATTGCGTGAAGCAGGCTCGTATATGCAAACCTGACCCACAAGGGCTCTGGAGCAGCTCTCGCTGATTCGTACATGGAGCCCTATAACTTTACTCTTATTTTGTCAATATTTAAACAGCAGACATCCCAACTCTCCCTGAAGTGACTCCCTGATGCCAGCAAATGGAATGCAATCTCCCTGAAACTCCAAGTACCATGATCCAATGTGGCCCAAATCCGGAAATGTATTTCTTTAAGGAATGCCTTTAGTTGCTGGGACATTATAGAACCCTCAAAGCATGCATCAGTAACCAAAAAGCCCCCACTGATTCTAATAAAATTAAAACACAAATACTACCTTATTTACTACACTTAATTAAACGTCATATTGTATAATATTTAAGCATTCAACAAACGTATGATCTGCGAAACATAGGTTTGTTGTATGTGGTTGTGCAATAAAGCTACTTTTTTGTTTACTTTAGTGGGAAGCTACTTTAATGATAAGTCTCTATCTTATTAAGGGTTTCAAGGTGTCCAATATATAACTTGGAGGGGGGTGGCGGCGCAGTAGCGGGTGAAGCCACCTCCCTGAAATTAGTTTTTGCAGGTTGGGATGTCTGAAACAGCTAATGAAACTTAAAAAAAAATACATCTACATGTTATTCTGAGACTAATCTTTTCTTGGAATGCTTCATTATAATTAGCATTTATTTAGTATTTAATGTCCCTTAAACTTTTCTTTTTTGTGTGGTCATTATAAAATAAACAGTGTATTTTATTTAAAATGAGCTAGTTAGCTGAATATGTTGAGAACCTTTCACTTGCAATTATCATGTGTGGTCACAGCTGGAGTATATTGCAGACATGTGACCCTAACCCAGGATATTGAATCACCTTTTTCCTTGTGTCCTGCCTGCGGTACAACCTAACAAATCACAGCAGTGATTTCATTTTGATAAAATAACTAGCTAGCATACAGTTTTACTGATAATATCATTAGTAATACTTCATTTCATATTTCAGTTAGATATCCACTGATGCTATCCTTTATCTCAGTATAAAACGTAAAATGATAAAACTTTATATACTTGCCAATAAAAAAAACTTTATATACGTGCCAATAAAATTACACTCTGTTTATTTATCAATGTATTAAGATATTTTTTTTAAAGAAGTTTTTTTTCAAATTATTATTTGTTTAGACAGACATTATACCAACAGAAGAATTTCAGAGCTCTGGTGAATAATACAATAAGACAATCCCATATACAATACTTATACAATAGTTTAAAGGATCACTCAATGCAGTAGAATTGCATAATTAACAAGTGAGTAATAAAGACAATTCAATAACACCCACTCTAAATTTCAAATAAGCATTAGATTTTTTTTTTTTGTCAAATCATTTTTTTCTCTCATTTTCCGGCCCCCTGTATCAAGTGACAGACATCAGCCAATCACAGACTAGTATACATATACCCTGTGAGCTTGTTCACGTGCTCAGTAGGATTTTGTTCCCCAAAAAGTTTGAATATAAAACGACTGTTCAAAATTTGATAATGGAAGTAAATTGGAAAGTGTCTTAAAACTGCGTGTTCTTTCTGAATCATAAAAGTTTATTTTGACTTGAGTGTCCCTTTAAGTCACTTCAGAAGTCCTGAAGACTTTCTTAGTAGAAACTGTAAACCGGAACAAAACTCGTCCTTGGCTTTTGAGCTCATTCTTTTAGTGCCAAAATGATTATAGCAACTAGAAAACAAAAGATAGGACAAAGGGGATATGAAACCCAAAAACAATATTTTGTGATAGAGAATATAGAATTTAAAAAAATGTACTTCTATTATCAAATTATCTTCGTTCCCATTGTAATTTGTTGAAGAGATACGTAAGTAGATGTCTAGAGCACTATATGGCAGGAAATAGTGCTGCTATCTAGTGCTCTTGCAAATGCAGAACATTCCAGCAAAACTGCTGCCATATAGTGTGCCAGACGTGCATGCTCCAGAGCTTACGTCTCTGCTTTTCAAAAAAAAGATACCCCTTTAATACAGTTACTTGAGTTAAAAACTAATATGCCCTAAAGTGACGACATACTTTAACATTTTCTCCCCTTTAATGTGTTCTCAATGATCCATTTTACCTGTTTGAGTGTATTAAATTGTTAACAAGTAGTTTATTTACCTTTATTTTATCATTCGAAATAGCTACTGTTGCCTGTTGTATCCCCACCTATACAGAAAGTTTCAGTACTTAAGTATTGGCTATATTAAAGGGACAGTAAACCTAAGAATTTTCTTTATATATTTATAAATGCTGCATGTCAAAAATGTCAAAAAACATAAATTTATTAAAATTCAATGTGTATGACTAATAGTAAATGTTTCACAAACATAACATCTCATACGGCAACGAAGTCCGCCTAACACGTTGTGTTTTAAAATGTTATTTGCATCACCGCTTGATTGCTTCCAATCCCCTGTATATCGTCCGCGCCGTTTTTTTACTGTCAGGGACGCGCGTTCTTTGATTGACAGGGGCAGTATCCGTCCGACGTCAATAGCGATCTTGTATTTAGCCTTGTGTTGCCGAAATTTTAAATTGCGCATGCGCGGTGCTGATCGACAGGTAAAAAAAAAAAAGATTGAGAACGAGCGTTAATGGGAGGAACGGGGGTTGTTTTAGACCGGCCCATGGGATTGACTTAGCGAAAAATAATAACTCCCATAGCTGCTGCGGATGGCTGGGCGGAGAATAAAGGCTTTATCAACGGTTACAACAGATAAGTAAAACATCTTATATCTTAATATATAACGTTTAAAAAAAAAAAAGGATTATTCGTAATGAAATAGACATACTAAGAGTATATGTGCAATGTCTAGCGCTATCGTTTACTGACACTTTAAAGGTATGAAAATGTGAAGCTGCAGAAGAATTTACACTCTCAGTGAGGGTGTGAGATATTGTACTAAAATGTCAATTTTCAATTGTGTAACCAGACAGTGATCAAATAAGGAGGTCATTGTGAATACAGAGAAAGAAAAAATAAATAAAGGAGTCTGAACTCCCTACAAGCTCAGCCTTTTCAAATGTGTTATGTTTTTAACTAGCAAATGCAGCTATTTCATATACAAAATTAGCCTAAAGGAGCAATACATTTCATATACTGCATCTACTATATCAGGTTATTGGAAATACATCAAGAGGAAACCAATTTCTTGATCCTATGCTGTTCCAGAAAAAGTGTGTGTAGTCCTTGTTGAAAGCAAAAACTGTAAAAAAATTAATCAAATAAGACCGATCTCAGGGTTCCTGGCTCCCAAACTACGAATGTTTAGAGGCGTCAGATTACCGCTACGCATTTTGCCTTTTTTCAATAGGAAGGGATTTCCCCATCTTGTTTGTCTTGACTCTTTGTAACTAAATAGCTCATCCTTCTGGAGTGGGTGTCATTCTTGAGCTACTAAAGGGACATAAACCCCACAATTTTTCTTTCATGATTCAGATAGAGCATACCATTTTAAACAACTTTCCAATTTATTTCTGTTATCATATTTTCTTTATTTTCTTGTTATCCTTTGTTGAAAATCAGCACTATTTCCTGTCATGTAGTGCTTCAGGCATGTGCACATTATCTATCTAGATATCTCTTCAACAAAGTAAATTTAATAATTGAAGTAAATTGGAAACTTTTTTTAAAATGGTATGCGCTGTCTGAATCACAAAAGAAAATTTTGGGGTTTCATATCCTTTTAAACTTTATGTGACTCATGTCATTATAAAACAGAAAAAGAGTTTCCAAATCATAGCATCAAACTATTAAAAATATATTAGTCAACAACCAAAAAAAAAAACCCTGGTTTATAAGTCATCATTAAACGCACAAATATTTCCTATTTTTGTTGTTGTATATAAATAGAAAAAAAAATCCTGTCATATACTGTATATAATTTTTCTGATTTAAAGTAAATGTGTTTTTTGTCTCCAGAACCGCTTGAATCAAAGATATATGAATTGTAAAATCAAATCACCTAAAGGGTTAAAAAGTATGTCCTCATTAGGCCTGTGTTGTCATAGTAACTTAGGATGCCAATTAAAAAAAGTGTGAAAAAAACTGCTTTTCTTTAATTAGGCATGTGCATGCTACCTATCTAGATATCTCTTCAAAAAAGTACATTTGGTAATAGAAGTAAATTATCATTTATGGTGTGTAAATGATAATTATTTATTTCTAAACCACATTTTTTAAGTAAAAGTATTTTGCAGCTAACATCTGTGGCATTGATAAATGTCCAGTATTATTATTGAAAGGGACATTAAATAGTTTGAGGTTGTAATATAGTATATTTTATGTGTAGTAAAAAATGCAATGTTTTTATTTTTTATTTTGTCACCTTTTTTTCTGTAATATAACTCTGAACACTGTTGGTTTTCTCAGTTTCATCAAGTTGCTATGAGGTAATGGCTGCCACCATGTTGGAACCTTTGTTTCCCCCTTATCTATCTCTTCTACTGAGGAAAATTAGGAACAGATATAAAATAGCAAATTAAAGAAAATGTACAAATGAGACAGCTGGAAACCATATTAGAGAGATCATATACTCCACACAGCCTTTGTTATAAGCTCTATTGTATTGTCTATTTTATTTCTGTCTCTAATTGTCCTCAATAGAAGCTAGATAAGGGGAAAACCTAGGTTCCAAGATGGTGGTACCCATTACTTTATAGCACTGGTTTTTAAACCTGTCCTCAGGCCTCCCTAGCAGGCTACATTTTGAGGATTTCTGAACACAGGTGAAATAATAAGCATGTAACTAAACATTGTTATTTTACCTGCTCTCATCCAAGGTTATCCTGAAATCCTGTCTTGTTGGGGTGGCCTTAGGACAGATTTGAAAGCCAATGCTTTATATAAACTAAAGTGCTTTATGAAGCTAAACCTTTACTCTTAAATATTCAATATAACTAATATACTTTAAAAATATATCTATTTAATATTCTCAGGCTAATCTTTGCTTTGAATTCATATCTATCATTTATTTATTTACTGTTTAAAGGGATATGAAACACAACATTTTTTCTTTTATGATTCAGATAGAGCATAGAATTTTAAACAACTTTCTAATGTAGTTCTATAATCAATTTTCTTTGTTCTCTTGGTATCTTTTGTTGAAAAGCACGGACGTATGCTTAGGAGCCGGCCAATTTATAGAGCGCTATATGGCAGTAGTTTTGCAAGACTGATATGCATTTGCAAGAGCACTAGATGGCAGCATTATATCCTGTCATGTAGTGCTCCAGATGCCTACCTAGGTATCTCTTCAAAACAGAATATCATAGGAACAAAGCAAATTTGATAGCAGTCAATTGGAAACTTTTTTTAAAATGGTATGTTCTGTCTAACTCACAAAAGAACATTTTTGGGTTTCATATCCCTTTAATATTTCTTTAATTGAAAAACAGAGGGCGTCATTCTTAAAGGGACACTGTACCCAAAAATTTCTTTCGTGATTCAGATTGAGCATGAAATTTTAAGCAACTTTCTAATTTACTCCTATTATCAAATTTTCTTCATTCTCTTGGTATCTTTATTTGAAATGCAAGAATGTAAGTTTAGATGCCGGCCCATTTTTGGTGAACAACCTGGGTTGTCCTTGCTGATTGGTGGATAAATTCATCCACCAATAAAAAAGTGCTGTCCAGAGTACTGAAACCAAAAAAAAGCTTAGATGCCTTCTTTTTCAAATAATGATAGCAAGAGAACGAAGAAAAATTGATAATAGGAGTAAATTAGAAAGTTGCTTAAAATCGCATGCTCTTTCTGACTTACAAAAGAAAAAAATTGGGTACAGTGTCCCTTTAACCTGAGAATGACCTTTAAAGTGGATCTACCATTGGAATACATTTCCCATAACCTAACTAGAGACAGTTACTTTGAACAATTCAACTCTAACTTTGTCAAACTACCAATGAGTTATTTTATGTGCACTAGCAGATGTTGTGTTAATGATGTTCATAGACTATTCTGGATTTGTTTTACTAGCATTAAATTTGATTTGTGTCGTGTTCTATGTTTTTTTTAGCAGTCAACACTTTGGTTCTCCTCTTATAATTGTATTCTCAACATTAAGAACGTTGAAATGATGAATGCAGTTAACCACTGTCGTAAACGTTATTGTTTACAGCAATAAATAGTAAATAGATAAATAAAGAGGCGTTCCTGTTTACTTAATACTAAAACATTAATTGATTTTAAAGGGACATAAATTAACAATAATAAAATCCTCTAATGTGCATTTCATTACTATTGTAATCTACCACAAAGGGGTTAAACGTACAGTTAAAATGATCTCTGGGGTGGTAATACACTGCTGTGGCTGAAATGTATGCAGGCAGTGATTGGCTACTATGCACATATGTCTTTTTGTTTGTCTGAGCGGCTATGTTTACCTCCTGACTAGTTTTGTATTCCAGAGCCCAATTTAAAGGGGCATTGTAGTGGAGAGATTTGTTTACAGAATGACTTGCTCTAGTTAATTACAACCTGTATTTTTCCACTAAAGTGTCCCTTTATGTGTTTAACCCTTTTTGACCACAAGTTAAAGGGACAGTCTAGGTCAAAATAAACTTTCATGATTCAGATAGAGCATGTAATTTTAAACAATTTTCCAATTTACTTTTATCACCAATATTGCTTTGTTCTCTTGGTATTCTTAGTTGAAAGCTTAACCTAGGAGGTTCATATGCTAATTTCTTAGACCTTGAAGGCCACCTCTTTTCAGAATGCATTTTAACAGTTTTTCACCACTAGATGGTGTTAGTTCATGTATTTCATATAGATAACACTGTGCTTGTGCATGTGAAGTTATCTGGGAGCAGGCACTGATTGGCTAAACTGCAAGTCTGTCAAAAGAACTGAAATAAAGGGGAAGTTTGCAGAGGCTTAGATACAAGAGAATCACAGAGGTTAAAAGTATATTAATATAACTGGGTTGGTTATGCAAAACTGGGGAATGGGTAATAAAGGGATTATGTATCTTTTAAAACAATAAAAATTCTGGTGTAAAAGGCCTCTACCGAATAGCAGATGTTTATGTTAATAGCGACCTATTATACTTCTCTCAATATGCAGAGCTAGGCACACCCGGGCAAAATGAGTGGTTCCACTACTTACAACTTAAATCCAGAGTTCGAGAGATAATGGGATTAGATAAGCCTCCAAACAATACTATATTAGAATCACTATGTTTATCGAAGGAGGTTAGGAGGGGACTGATAGCATTGCTCTATCCGGCTATTAATGGTGGCTCAAATAGGGACAAGAGTGTAATAATGACTAAATGGGAACAGGATTTGGGCAGGACATGGACAATAGATAACTGGGTATCAAACATTAATAGAGGTCTATCGTTTTCTCCAAATGCCATGTTGAAGGAAAACTATATTAAAGTACTCTATAAATGGTACATATATCCCACAAGATTTGCCAATACACAGGACAGCAGGCCCCACTTGTGCTACAGGGGTTGTGGGGAGGAAGGGACATACTTACACATGTGGTGGCATTGTGGAACGGTTACAGAGATTTGGAATCAGACTTCAAGGTATCTAAACTAATATCACACTTACCCCTGAGCAGGCTTTGCTTCATTTTCCTCCAGATAATAAAGTGAAAAGACATCACAAGCTAATAGCCTTGATCTGCATGGTTGTGAGAGTAAGCATAGCTAGATTTTGGAAGGTGGATCCACCCTCATTTGAATATATTAAAAGGAGAATAGATTATCACTTTACAATGAGTAGCGCCTCGGCAGAGCTCCTTAATACCAGGGATAAGTTTATACAACAGTGGGAACCATATATTATGTATACTGAAAATTACTCTTGTCTTGTGTGGAAAACTCACATATTCAATCACTTGAAGGCTGCAATGTTATTGTATTTGTATTTTTTGTTTTTATGTTTCTAACTGTTATTTAAGATGCTGTATGTAATAACATTCAAAAGTCAATAGAAAATATTTTCAACTAAAAATTATGGTGTAGACTGTCCCTTTAAGAAGCAGAGCCCTTAAAGGGACTTTCTGCTCAAAATTTAAATGCACATAGATGAATTACATCTTTGAATAGAAACATATTTGAAATATACATGTATGGACAAAATGCTCCTAGTAAAAGTTATCACTGTTTTAGTGTTGTAGCTAGATATTCTCAGTGCACCAGCATTTTAAATATTGCAGCTGCTCAGAGTGCAAGTGGGGCTTGTATCATGTCAGCAAATAACATATTGAGTGATTACCAGATGGTACAAAGACCTTTGCTCTTTGAGCAAGTGTTGTGTTTAAAATGCTGGTTCAACTTTTGGTTGGAATGCCCTTTTAAGTCAAATCATGTTTTACTAATTTGTTTGAGATGATAGACAAGCCCTGCTGTCTCGCAATAGAATATGCAGTATTAAATGCAGGTCGCATTTGTAGGAGTGCACTATAGGCTGGTGATTGGTGGTTACACAAATATGCCTCTTGTTATTAACTCGCTAGATGTATTCAGGGCGGTCCCAGTAGTGCATCGCTGCACTGGATCTGACTTTTACCTCTTGTACGGTTAAACACATAGTTAAATGCAAGCAATAAAATGCTAGAACACATAAGAGCAGGATCATTTTACACATTTATTTGTCTTTTCATGTCGACGTCCCTTAAATGGAGCTTATAAATTGCTATAGCATATTACGCTATTCTATTAATGCGCCTTTATATCCCTTTAACACAGCCAGAATGAAAATAACTATAACAAAATTTGGTACATTCAAACCTTAGCGAATGAGAAATACGACTTTATTCTTCTACATATGAAGCTCCTCTGAGCTGAACACTGACAATAATATTAGGTATTAAGAAGATAAAATGGTGCTTAATAAAAGATTTGACTTCATAGACCACAGATGATAACTGAGTTTACAAGATGTCAGAGGGTGGTCTTCTTAATCAGTTACAAGTTCGACTTGTTAGACCTCTTAATCAACATTTTTGCTATTGTAATTGCATAGATATTAGTTACTGTAATGGCCTAGTGAAAGCAACAGTGTTCATGCCACATCTGTTAGGTCCTCTAACACACCTCTGATAAGATCTACATCTGCCAAGGGCATAGGGGAGGTCTGCAGCCTTCTGAATAGATTTTCTAGAAAGCACTTAAAAAGCTTAGTTTAATTTTTCTTTTTATGGAACTAGAGAGAAGGATAAAGTGTTCCTAGGGGAGCGTGTGCCCCTGTTATGTGCTGTTGCATAGCAGATGTAGTTTATCTTTCAGACAGAGCAAGCAAACACATCTGCTTGTAAGCAACCAGCCGCTACACACTTTAGAGCACTCCCTGTGTAGGAAACATTTAAGAACCTTTACTCCACATGGTAACACAAGATAGAGTCTGTCACACTGCTGCAAATGTTTACTGTAGTGAAGACACACTATACTATGTAACATTTATAGAGGGAAATAAAGACCAGCTATCTTTAGTTCATGCTTTGCTATTAGAATCTGTGTGTATATATATATATATATATATATATATATATATGTGTGGGTAAGTATATATGTAAATAAATAATTATGTATGTGTGTGTGTGTTAATAAGGTGTCACTTGCTGGTCTTGTGAATGAAAAACAATTTAATGTGATATTTTGGGGTAGTAAACCCCTTTCTTTTATTGGTACATATTTGGATTTATTTGTGCGATTAGGTTGGACACCCTGGCATATATACATACAAAGAGAGAAGCGCTTTACCAGGAACGAATAACAGCTCAGTAGCTTGTTCTATGGCGAGTTACCACTAGGAGCAGCCTCTTCTGTGTGCTTTTCACAGGGGAGAACTTTCCTGAAGAATATCAGTCTGATCCCACCTAACAAGGTCAGTCTAGCCCCGAAATACCAGGCAATTCTTCTCTGAACTATGAACATGACAACCACACATGATAATTTCGGCCTCTTATGGGCCTTGTCAGGGAGGTGCAGCCACTACTCTAAACTTCATTGGGCAAGGAGTCCACATCTTATTTCCCCCATTACCCCCAGGGAGATCTCCCCAGGGTCATAATACAAATGCATATAGAGAGAAGCGCTCTACCAGGAACAAACAACAGCTCAATAGCTTGTTCTATGGCGAATTACCACCTAGGAGCAGCCTCTTTTAGCTTTTATATATCTCAAACTAACAAGAGTATTGCAGTATGCAGTAATACCATTTTTCTTTTTGGACTTACATTTGATAGCAAAAGACAAGTTTTCAAGAGTTTCCTCTCTTCCTAAGGACTGATCAGAGAGGAAACTCTCGAAAGCTTGTCTTTTCATTTTTGTAAATATTTTTATTGAGATTTAA
>NC_069502.1:925534692-925554692 GCF_027579735.1 Bombina bombina
ATAAACCTTACAATTATTACCTAAATAATTCCTATTTAAAAATAAATACTTACCTGTAAAATAAAACCTAAGCTAGCTATAATATAACTAATAGTTATATTGTAGCTAGCTTAGGTTTTATTTTTATTTCACAGGTAAGTTTGTATTTATTTTAACTAGGTAGACTAGTTAGTAAATAGTTATTAACTATTTACTAACTACCTAGTTAAATAAATACAAATTTACCTGTAAAATAAAACCTAACCTGACTTACAATAGAACAACATTACAATCAAATCAAATAAATTAAATTAATCAAATTCAATTATCTAAATTCCAAAAAAAACAAACACTAAATTACACAAAATAAAAAAACGACATGATAAAAAAACAAAAAACAATTACTCCTAATCTAATAGCCCTATCAAAATAACCCCCCCCCCCAAAAAAAAAATAATTAATAAAACCCCTAGCCTACACTAAACTGTCAATAGCCCTTAAAAGGGCCTTTTGCGGCGATTGCCTCAAAGATAACAGCTTTTTTACCTGGCAATAAAAATTACAAACGCCCCCCCCCCCAACAGTAAAACCCACCACCCACACAACCAAACCCCCCAAATAAAACTCTATCTAAATAAACCTATGCTAACCATTGCCCTGAAAAGGGCATTTGGATGGGCATTGCCCTTAAAAGTTTTATTGCAAGGCAGGTTAGGTTTTATTTTACAGATAAATTTGTATTTATTTTAACTAGGTAATTAGTAAATAGTTAATAACTATTTACTAACTAGTCTACCTAGTTAAAATAAATACAAACTATTGTAGCTAGCTTAGGTTTTATTTTACAGGTAAGTATGTATTTATTTTTAAATAAAAATTATTTAGGTAATAATTTTAAGGTTTATTTAGATTTATTTTAATTATATTTAAATTAGGGGGTGTTAGGGTTAGGGTTAGACTTGTGCTTAGGGTTACGTTAGGGTTAGGGTTAGGTTTAGGGCTTAATATATTTATGTAGTGTTAGTGATGTGGGAGGCCAGAGGTTTAGGGGTTAATAACTTTAGTATAGTGGTGGCGACATTGGGGGCAGCAGATTAGGGATTAATAAATTTAGGTAGGTGGCGGTGATGTTAGGGGTGGCAGATTAGGGGTTAATAACTGTATGTAGGTGGCGGCGATGTTAGGGGCGGCAGTTTAGGGGTTAATAACTATAATGCAGGTGGCAGGGATGTTAGGGACAGCAGATTACGAGTGTTTAGACTCTGGTTTTATGTTAGGGTGTTAGGTTTAAACATAATTTTTTCTTTCCCCATAGACATCAATCGGGCTGCGTTACGGAGCTTTTCATTCCACGATCGTAGGTGTTAGGCTTTTTTTTTGCCGGCTCTCCCCATTGATGTCTATGGGGAAATCGTGCATGAGCACGTCAAAGCAGCGCTTGTATTTGGGTGACGTATGGAGCTCAAAGCAACCATATCGCCCGCACAAGACTGCGTTTTGTAAAACTGTAATAGCAGCACTATAGGGAGGTGAAATAACGCTGCTTTTGTGGTGGTCGGTAATTTCCCTATAGCGCTCAAAATTTGTAATCTAGCTGATTATGAGTAAAAAAAAACGGGTAGCAACCATACTAGAAAAAACTTGTATTTATTGCACTCAGATTAATAATGATTCACTTATTATATACTATAGAAAAGAACTTCCAATCTTATTTTATTTGTACTATCTACTATGGTATATTATAGGTCATAGAGGCAGATTTCAAGTAAAATACTGTTGATTGTAGGTGTTTGACAAGGCCTTATGAAATCAATAGTACTGTAAGTGGTTGCTATCTTTTTTTATCAAAGCATGTTATGCCTGCAATACTTAGATATCCTGTGCTTTACTTGCAATAGAAAGTGCAAAGCGTAACGGTATTACAAGTGATTAGTTAAGTGTATCATGGGTGCTATATACAAAATACTGTTTTTCCAAACGTAGCATTAACTATATGTGCTTGCTATTGTGCTTTTTATACATTTAAAATGCCATAGGAATAAAGCATATGAAATAAGGGTTAATAAATGGTGAAGAAGTGGTAAGTAAGTATTGAGATTTTAAAGAAGGGGTATAGGGGTAAGGTATATAGCATGAGTTGTGTGTGTTTGTGAGAAGTGTGTGCCCTAATCGTATGTCTGTGAATGTAGTGTATACATTTGTATGTATGCTGCATCTAATATGTAAAAGTAAACTAATATGCAAAGATTAAAGCATAGAAATAACTGATTTCCACATCCACACTATCTAAAATGAATAACATTAACACACAAGCAATACATGTTAACCATTTATTTGTTATCTGAGTGCAAATTGCAAGTGTTGCAGATAACTAAGATCAATATTAGCATTCCATAATGGTTGGATTTTTGCGCTTAAAGGGACACTGTACCCAATTTTTTTCTTTCGTGATTCAGATAGAGCATGGAATTTTAAGCAACTTTCTAATTTACTCCAATTATCAAATTTTCTTTATTCTCTTGGTATCTTTATTTGAAATGCAAGAATGTAAGTTTAGATGCTGGCCCATTTTTGGTGAACAACCTGGGTTGTCCTTGCTGATTGGTGGATAAATGCATCCACCAATAAAAAGCTGCTGTCCAGAGTGCTGAACCAAGAAAAAAAGCTTAGATGCCTTCTTTTTCAAATAAAGATAGCAAGAGAATGAAGAGAAATTGATAATAGGAGTAAATTAGAAAGTTGCTTAAAATTGCATGCTCTACCTAAATCACAAAAGAAAATTTTTGGGTTCGGTGTCCCTTTAACTAGTAACTGGGTGCCTAGCAAAATGGCAGAAAAGCAAACAGTTGTACAGGTATACCTCACTTTACAGCGCTTCACTTTACAGCGATTCGCTAATACAGCGCTTTGTGGAGCTGAAGTTCAACCTCCAAGGATTTTGAAACAGTGCTGTAATCATTGTGAGATTGCTAGAAAAGTGAATGGCACCATTTTGTTATGTGCAGTTCACTCTGTTTATAGCATTACAGTGCAATCTGTGTCTCAGTGTTATAGTCTGGCAAATTTTACTACAGTAATTGTCACTATTTTACAGGTACAGTATTTATTAAATACTAATTGAATACTTGTTGTGCTAGTGTTAAACTAAACGTAGCACTATTGCACCCATAATATAAGTTAGTTCAAACATGTTTTCAAGATTTTATACACTGAAAAGAAAGCTAAAACTGCCTTGTTTCACTTTAAGGCGGTTTTCACTTTACATCGGGGCACCGGTCCCTAACCCGCTGTATGAGTGGGGTATACCTGTATAAGCCAGACTTGCAGGTTTAACTTAAAGTGATAGTGTCCAATTTAATGAAACTAAAAGAAGATTAAAGTCAAAATTAAAATGTCATGGTTTGGAAAGAGCATACGATTTAAAGAGACTTTTCAATTTGCTTCTTTTATCAAATGATTTTTGTTCTTTTGGTATCCTTTGTTGAAATGCATACTTAGGTAGGCTCAGAATATAAAAAAATCTGGGAGCTGGCTGGTGATTGGTGGCTACACATTTATGTCTCTTGTAATTGGTTCGCCAGATATATTCAGCTAGCTCCCAGCAGTGCACTGCTGCTCTAGAGTTGAATTTATGTGTTTAACTCCTTTACATGTGTTAGAACACATTTATATGTAAACAACTCAATAATAAAATGCATTTTATATTTTTTTGTACTTTCATGTCCATCTAAATAGTATTTATATGTGTGCACAAATAGTTAAATGTTTATTTCATTATGGTACGCAGTGATGTTCAGCCCCATAAATTAGTTGGCAGATATGTCTTTGAGACGTCATCTGTCACAACAAGTAAGCATTGGGATGTCCAAAAAAAAAGATTAATGTGAGTGAATCTTAATTGAGGAATAAATTTCACACAGGTAAATTACTCTGAATAAGGACCCTGCTTCTGGATTTGCCGACATTGAATTTCCGTGATTGGAAAACTCAGGATCAATATGACCTTGCCTGAGATAACAGGTGCTGGCATGCATGCATAAACACCTGTACTTTTCTCACACAGCAGGGGTTTGGTCTCATTAGACACAGCAGAGCTGAGCATAAATAAATCACAGATCACATCTGCATCCAGCAAGGTGTTATCATGCTTGAAATCATAATATGAATTCAGTGGGTTTTTATGCGCAGCAGTTAAATACCTCTCACTTTGGTCACATTAACACATCTATTCAGAATGAGTTTTTCAGTTGAGAGGTTAAGTGATTTTTTCTGGCAATACATATATTTGGATGTAACTTATACTTTTAAAGGTACTATAGTCTTTGCCATATATCATTTATAAAGACACATGCACCTTAGTCTTTGGCATTAATTTGAAATATTTACACACAAATAAACACACATACAGAAACACAGAGGTACGCACATATACCCCGCATACACATGGGCACACACACACATATTGACTCTTACACACACACACACCACTGATCCACACACATATACACAACAAAAATACATCACTTGTATAGTACATACACCACACACACACACATATATATTACATACACACCAGGTACACTCACACACACATACCCACACCACAAACACCATAACGCTCATACACACATACATGCGCACTCATACACCATGTACACACACAGTACACACACACATACATACACACACTTACATAAATACGTATATAAACACCACACATCAGGATCCAAGGTCTGATGTTGATTTATATTGTTGTTAGGAGCTACAGGAACACAAGTCTACTCTGTGTCCTGATGTGGATATATGGCACAAACTACAGTAACATACTGTATATCCTGTTTGAGGTTCGATGTGGGCATATAATTGACAGGCACTTCAGTACCATCTCACATCATCAACAGCCCAGAGTAGTAAAAGATACCTTCTTCATGTCCCGTATGCCCACCTTAAAATAACAAGCACGTATTAACAGTATCACTTCTCTACCATTTATAAAGGGCATACCACCCCAACCTAACTGCTAGAGTACAGTAAACCGATAAAGTGATGGCCAACTTGCTAAAACATGGGGGCCACAGATCAATATTCTAGAAGCCTTAAAGGACCAGTAAATTCATATAATCAACAAATGCATGATAAAAAGTCAATGCAACAGCGCTTAGTCTGAATTTCAAATCAGAAGTAGATTTTTTTCTGACAAATTACAAGGTTATGTCTATTTCCACTCCCCCCTCCCCTGTATCATGTGACAGCCATCAGCCAATCACAAATGCATATACGTATATTCTGTGAATTCTTGCACATGCTCAGTAGTAGCTGGTGACTCAAAAACTGCAAATATAAAAAGACTGTGCACATTTTGTAAATGGAAGTAAATTGGAAAGTTGTTTAAAATTGCCTGCTGAAAGTTTAATTTTGACTTGAGTGTCCCTTTAAGATCAGAATATAACTGTATGGTTATGAAAAACACAATAATATATTTCCTAACATTGTCCACATTTTTAGCTCCACTTTTGTGGCCTAGCCTTCTGCAGTTTAGGTGAGATAAATTGTAACATTACAATCTTTTTGATATTTAACTCAAACCTACCTTCAATAATCTCCCATTTTCCTAGCCAATTTATGTTCAGAAGGGCTTAAATGGGTTGTGTTTGATATAATATAGTGTTTTGGTTATAATTTGAGCTCCAAAATGTCTTTCTAAACATGATTTTTATGATAAATCTTTCTAGTAATGGTAGTGCATAATCTAGAATGAGTGTTTTTTTTTTGGGGGGGGCTACGTGCACTCTGTTTTACATCAGTTACATCTGTGTATAATATACATAAGGTAAATTTAATTTAACTGTGTTGTGGCTTTTTGTTCCAATTCTAAATGTTTCATCAAAGGCCAAACTATTATCTAAACCTAACATCCTACTCGTGGTATAATATTATTGCCATGGTGAAATACATTAATAAAGAGAAGAATAAAATAGCACTTCACACAAGTTAAAAGACATTATTCACTCGAGAACAATAATCTTTGACGGAGAGATAAAACCTCACATGGGTTAATGGTATGAATTTTTTTCAAGTGTCTTTCAACATCTTTTTGTCTATCTCCACTTGGCTGACAAGAGCTTTATCTTGCAAGCACTCTGGCTTGTCATTATGGAGGGACTGTAAAACATACTCTGGTGATGCCAACAAAAAGAAAGTCAAAGAGTGGCAACAAATATCTGCTCACATAAATAGTACAGCGTGGCATGGAAAATGAGAGCTTATTTAAATCAATTCAGATCACAATGTGTTAAAGGTCTGCAGTATAATACACACACTACGCTGTTTCCTGTTTTTATATTCTCTGTGTTTTAAAGGGACACTCAGGCTTTATTAGATTTTCAGGATTCAGATACAGCATGTAATTTTAAACAACTTTCCAATTTACTTCCATTAAAAAAAATGTGCACAGTCTTTTATAATTACACTTTTTTTGAGTCACCAGCTCCTACTGAGCATGTGCAAGAACTCAGACTAAACGTATATACATTTGTGATTGGCTGATTGCTATCACATGGTACAGGGGGAGTGGAAATATATATCACTTTAAAATGTGTTAGAAAAGAATCTACTACTCATTTGAAATTCAGAGTAAATGCTATTGTATTGTCTTGTTATCTTGCATTTGTTGATTATGCAAATCTGCTGTGTTTACTGGTCCTTTAAGTACCATATTGGTCATAAAAAAATGTACACTGATTCCTAGTTATAATTCAACTATGGTAAAATTATTTAAAATTTGGGGGTAGATTTACTAAAGGTTGAGCGGACATGATTCGCTGTAGCGAATCATGTCTGCTCGACCTCGCTAAATGCCGACAGCATATACTGTCAGCATTTAACATTGCACAAGCATTTCTTGTGAAAAGCTTGTGCAATGCCGACCCTTACTCACCCGTGGTCAGTTGGCCGCTAGCAGTGGGCGTCAATCATCCCAATCGTATCGGAACAGGATGATTTCAGTTCGCCACTTAAAAGATGACGGAGAAGTTAAGGAGCAGTGGTCTTCCGTTTCTGGCGTTTTTTCGAAACGATGGGGCGTCGATGCAGCATCCGCTGCTTGTTAAATAGACCCCAAAGTTTCTAAACCCCCCAAAAAACTGTTTTTATATCTGTTATCCTACAAATTGCTTTCAACCAACAAGTATGTTTTAGCAGAGTTTGTACATTAGCGGGTGCTTACCTTATAGTAGAGGGGACACAATTCATCTTATAGATGTAGTATTTTTGAATGCACTTTAATTTTAGCAGATAAGATGCAGAAATAACTTACTCATCTGTTCTTGAACGTCAGTGTCTGTCTTTGCACCCCTCATCAGTATTTCATCCCTTCAGCCATTCTGCTTTTTGCTGTTCTGTTTCTCTGTCTTGTTCTTTCTTCTCACTCTTGTGTTTCTCTCTCTCTTGCTCTCTCCCTCCTGCTGTCTATTCCCACCCTCTCCAGCAATTTCACTCTTTCTTAATTTGTCCACTCTCTCTGTCTCCCTCTAATATCATCTAAAATCCCCTGCTTATTGTACTAGCACATGCAAATACTTGCGTTGGCCAAAAGAGGGCGCCTATTCACTAGGGATGTGCATTCGTTTACGGACAAATGTACATTCGTACCGAAAATCGGATATTTGTTTTCATAAACGAAAACGTATATCTGAATGAATGCACCAATGAAATTTAAAGAAAACTAAAAATTTGGCGGAGCCTGGCCGTGCCGGAACATGGCCGCACTGAGATAGAGCTCCGGTCTGGATAACTCATTTCCCTCATATTGCCACCGGCCACCGACACTGCAGACGGCCACAACTCACACCTAAAGACACCCTGCGTTCGCGGAAACCCGAGGGGAGCCATGCCGTGACCGCAGGTCTGTAATTAGCACTTGTAAAGACACGCTCATATACCCACGGGGACCGGCGCCATCTTGCCTAATAATACCATCAGCTCTCACGGTCTCTGCGTGGGTGTATGGAGTGACAGAGGTGGAAATACATTTAGCCCGGGGCGCACTGTCAAACAGCCCTGTAGGCTACAAATAGTCAATCTGGCCGACACTGCCGCACATATCCCAATCGGGTACACGTCATTAAACATGCTGAGATCTGAGCTACACTTTCACGTGGCGTAAGCCCGTTACTTTAGATATGCGGCTGAACGAATTATAGAGGAACTTGCCGACACCACAACAGGGGCACAGCAGTAATGTAAATAAGACACAAGTGACCGAAAAACCAGGCACGCTACCCACATGTAAAGCTTAAATACAAGGAAGGAAAATAAACAGTCTCATATCCTCATTTCTCTGGTGTTCCGGTCTGCTGGTGTTTATTAAAACTGGCGAAGGGGAACAGTGTACTCCCAAGAGTGATAAAGGAAGTTTTATTCTTCGACCGCAATGGCAACAAGAAAGGGCCCAAAAATGGATAAAGCTAATAAACAAGCAACGCTGCCTGTGTCTGTGAGCAACTTTTTCTGCACCAATGACACGACTAATACGGAGCAAAGAGACACAGGGAGCAGCACACAGTCTCATACAGACAACATTCAACAACAAGTGGTTCCAGTGGAGCTAATGAATCAACTAAAATCTGATATTGCCAATCTCCCTTCAAAAACAGACTTTGATTCCTTAAAGAACTTAATCAAATCGGAGCTTTCAACTATAAGAAAAGAGGTTTCTGAGATTGGGCTTAGACTGGAGGATATAGAGGGGACACAAGAGACACTGAATACCCTGACTGATTCAATTATAACACAAGCTAACATACATGAAGCTAAAATGTCCGCACTACAGGACAGACTAGATGATATGGACAATAGAAACCGTAGAAATAATCTAAGGATCCGCGGTATACCAGAGAAAATCACTAATACCGAGTTGGAAACTTATGTCCAAGATCTATTTCGCCATCTGAAGAAAGATCAGCAAGCTCCAAATGTGGAATTAGATAGGGTCCACAGGGCCCTCAGACCTCCCCCACCAGACAAAGCCCCTCCGAGAGACGTGATACTGAGGTTCCTACGATACAAAGATAAAGAGGAGGTATGGACTGCTGCCCGCCAACTAAGAGACATATCATACATGGATCACAACCTACAAATCTATTTGGACCTGAGCCCCAACACGCTACAGAGGAGAAGGGACATTGCTTTTATAACTAGAGCGCTCAGGGACAAAAAGATTAAATATCGTTGGGGGTACCCCTTCAGCTTGGTTGTTTCATTCGACGGCAAGTCCTTTACCTATAAAGAACCACACGACCTAGGGACTCTTTCTAAGGGACTAAACATAACCTTCAACACTCCCCCGGACTTTGATACCCAGGGGAGCATTGATCTTGAGGAGCAATCGGATCAGAGCTCACTTCAGGGAAGAAATCGATGGCAGCTAGTGAGCTATGGCAAACGAAAAAAGGACAGAAATGACCCTATCAACAAAAATGCCATGAGTTCTACCATCCAAGAGACATGAAGCGGAACATTGATGGGTGAGATTGTGTTCAATTTTCAAAAAAAAAAAAAAAAAAAAAAAAAAAAATTATTTTCTTTTAAAAAAACAATGTATATGCAATTTACCTCTGTGGGGATGGGAAGAGTTAAACGTTTTGCCTAAACATGCTGGTTATGTGAAATGTTGTGTGGCCTGTTGGGTGGTTGGGAAGTACATTCACATGAGAGGGAGATGTTGTTGTTTAGCATTCCTCCTTCTTTACCTTTTTTCTTGCACTGAATTATTACTTTGTTCAAACAGTTCACTGTTTAATGGTTGTTTTTACAAAATTATTATATGTTCTTGTTAGTTTTTTAGATTTTTATAGACTGACGTACAAAAATTACAAATTCCAGACCAACGGGGGGCGCATGACAACTTGGGGGGCTTACCATACACACATTAACCTGACAGGAACTCCGGGTGACTATGGGTGCTCTCAACACAATATAATAAATGGTATCAATAAATAAGCAGAAGGGAATCACCTTCATTTCCATTAACGCTAAGGGCCTCAATAGTCCATCTAAGAGACATGTAGCTATGAGAGATTTTAAAGAAAGGAAGGGTGACGTGGTCTTTATACAAGAAACGCACTTCTTAAAGAATAGAGAACCCCAGACGTTTAAATACAAATTCGGAGATTCTTATTACGCTTCCAACAACACCAAAAAGTGTGGGGTTGGCATACTGTTTAGGAAGGGTATAGCATTCCAAGCCCACAAGTGCATAAAGGATGTCTCAGGGAGATACCTAATTCTAGTGGGCAAGTTGTTTCATAAACAAGTAACATTGGTCAGCGCTTACGCCCCAAACACATCACAAGACACATTTTTTAAAACCCTATCTAACGCCATACTAGACGCAGCGAGGGGCACCTTGATAGTATGTGGAGACCTCAATTGTACATTGGACCCCACAATGGATAACTCCTCAGGGACATCCTCTACTGCACACGCAATCATTAATAAGCTAAAAAAAAACCTTAGAGATCTAGCCCTACACGACACATGGAGAATACTTAACAGAACAGTGAAGGATTACACATTCTATTCTCACCCCCATGTTAGATATTCCAGGATAGATTACATCCTCACGGATGTTACTAGCCTAGCTATGGTTGAGAACTGTAGGATACTCCCCACATCATGGACTGACCACTCAATGGTCCGCTGCAGAATGCATTGGGATACCAGGGAGGGTACTAGCTACCTATGGAAATTGGACGACAGACTCCTTGACGACCCTACATACACAGTAAAAATAGAAAAAGCTCTGGAGGAGTTCTTCCAGTTTAATTCCCATTCAGATATTGACATTAAACACCGATGGGGAGCCCATAAAGCGGTCCTTAGGGGGGAACTTATGAGTATAAAAGCACACCAAATTAAACAGCAAAGAACATATTTTGAGTCGGTTTTGAATAAGATTGAGGAACTGGAGAAAGCTCATAAACAAGACCCAAATGATACACAAACACTAGACAGCTTGCTGGATTATAGAGGAAAGCTTAATATGATTATCGACAAAGAGTGTAAGGTATCCGCTCTTAAATTAAAACAAATGTCTTATGAGGGTAACAACAAATGTAGCAGGCTTTTCGCAAGGAAGCTGAAACGCAAAACTAATAAATCCTTTATAATGAAAATAAAAGACCATAGGGGGGGGGAGAGCACCTCATCTGCACATATTGCTGAAGCTTTTCGCGCTTATTATGAGAAATTATATAACCTGCAGGAACCCTCCCCGGATAACGCCCACACATTTATAGATCAACTAATGCTATCAAATATAGGGGAAGAGGAAAGATCCCGCCTTAACGAACCTTTCACACTAAAGGAAATAAAATGCATAATTAAAGATCTCCCTAATGAGAAAGCACCTGGCCCTGATGGCTTTACAACCTACTACTATAAAAAATTTACTGATATATTATCCCCCCAATTATTAGAATTATTTCAATCCATTTCGGAAAAGAACCCTTTTCTAGAGGAATCCCTAACTGCAAATATAGTGGTGCTCCCCAAACCGGGTAGAAATACAGATAGAGTGGAAAATTTTAGACCTATATCCTTATTAAATAATGATATAAAAATATATGCTAAATTGCTGGCCAACAGACTGAACCCTGTCATTCCCCAGATAATTGATATGGACCAAGTAGGCTTTGTTATTGGCAGAGAGGCAAGGGACAATACGGTAAGAGCCATTGACCTTATAGATTACGCGACATCACAAAATATCCCACTAGTATTGATTTCCACAGACGCGGAGAAAGCCTTCGACCGCGTCCGGTGGAAATTTTTGCGGTCAATATTAGAAAAATTTGGAATTGGGTCCCCTTTTATATCGAAAATTATGGCATTATATTCTTCCCCATCGGCTAGGGTCCAGGTGAATGGGGTATTGTCTCAGCCCTTCCAAATAAGCAACGGTACGAGACAGGGGTGCCCCCTGTCCCCCCTACTGTTTGCGTGTGCGGTTGAAGCTCTGGCGGTTAAAATTAGGAATGATGTAGACATAGAGGGAGTCAGAATTAAAGAAAGAAACTATAAAATCATGTTGTACGCTGACGACATATTATTTACCCTCACCAATCCACTCACTTCACTACCACATGTGCTACAACACCTGAGGGATTTTCAGCTCGCCTCCAATTTTCTAATTAATAAATCAAAATCAGAAATACTTAATATTTCCCTCGATCAGGCCCACCTTACTCAACTAAAAAACACCTGTCCTTTCCGATGGCAGGAAAAATCACTAAAATATTTGGGGATTCAGCTTACAAAAAACACACAAGACTTATTCAACACTAACTACATCCCTTTACAAAGACGCTTAATAGCAGATCTATCCTCCTGGAGATCCTTACAAACTTCCTGGATGGGGAGAATTAACATATTTAAAATGAATGTCCTGCCCCGCATATTATATGTCTTGCAAGCCCTACCTATCCCACTCCCTACTAATTTTCTTTCATCCCTGCAGTCAAAAATCCTAGAATTTGTTTGGGACAAAAAAACGGCCAGAATAAACAAAAATATTATGTGTACACCATTATTGAGTGGCGGGCTGGGAGTCCCCGACTTAGTGAAATACAGATACGCAACCTTTCTACAACGAATACTAGACTGGCACTATAACTTTCAAAATAAGGCCTGGGTACAGCTGGAGCATGAAATATCAGACTTTAACCATTTGGGATCCCAATGTTGGGCTGGCTTGGGCGGTACAGGTGGGGACCATCAGTTTCACACATTGACCTCTGAGACCTTTAAAATTTGGAGTAATATCCTATTAAGATTCCCACATGTGTCTTCTAGATACTCCCCATTGACCCCTCTTAGTGAAAACAAAGACTTTACCCCTGGGTCTCGCTGCTCCCGCTACAGAACTAGTATGACAAGCAGAACACTGCAGGTACGCCAACTAGGCAATGAACAGGCATTTTACACAAGGGATAAACTAGTAGAGGAGGGCCTTCAGATGTTTGGGGACTGGCTATTTCATCAGCAATGTATCTCCTTTATCTCTAAACACAGCGATAGGAGAAACCTAATTAGACCCCTAACTCAATTCGAAAACATGTGCACATCGTCAAAACCAATAGGCCATTCCCTTTCCATATTATACAAAATTTTGCAGACACAACCTTGGGGTCACAACCCATATTACTTGGAGAGATGGAATGACGAACTAGGTCTTGATATTAACCAAGGCGAGGCTAAGAGAGTCTTCCACAATATAGCTAAGTCATCAGTGTCAGCCAAATTAACAGAATTAAATCTCAAAATACTCCACAGGTGGTATATGACACCTGTCAGGATTCAAAAGCTATTTCATACAAGAACCAACACTTGCTGGCGCTGTGAAATGGAGAGGGGTACAATGTCACACATATGGTGGTCTTGTAACAATATATCACCAATATGGGAAAGTATAGCCACCGAAGCTTCCAAGATACTAGAAAAAACAATTCCACCAGACCCTAAAATATGGTTATTCTTATGTATACCTAAAAACTTCACGACAGCACAAAGAAAAATGTTGTGTATTTTAAGTAACAGCATGAAAAACCTAATAGCCCAGAAATGGAAATCGAGAAACACCCCAGACTTAACACAATGGATACATAAGTGTAATGACATCTTAAAAATGGAAGAATATCACTACATGCGAATAAAATGCATGGAGATATATGCTCAGCTGAAGGAGATGTGGGAGGGTTACATAAAACACAGATTTAAGGGTTGACACTGAGACATGGCATTGGTACCACAGAGGTAGTATAACCTGAAAGGAGAGGCTAAGGTGCAGACAAAGAAGAGGTTAGTTACAAAGAGTCTCACGGGTCACCAATAGTTATTAAACTATATGGGCTCTCTGAGGGGTAGTGCGCGCTCACACTACATAATCAACTCGTCAGGATTACATTCTAGATTTCTCTTTTTTCCTTTTCTTTTTCCCTTTTTTTTTTTTTTTTTTTCCTCCTCCTTTTATGTTCTCAGTCTGATTTATTGTTTTACATAGAAATTTATTAAAAGGAATCCAAAACTTTTTCCTCTTGTTAAATGAGTCATTACGATGTAAAATTTTCACATGTAAAATCTCAACATTTATGCCTGTATTGACCATTGTATGCATACGTATACTCTGTTTTGTTTTGGATACCCAATAAAAGAAATTTATAAAAAAAAAAAAGAAAACTAAAAATTTGTGACGAAAATCGTCAGTATTTATTAGTTTCCTTTAAATTACTTTTAACGGGTAAAATACTTACCTTAACGCACTTTGGAGCAGGCGCTAACCAGATCCTCTTCTTGACAGGTCCCAGCCATGTTAAAAAGAGGCTTAGCGTGCTTGGCACCAGGGATCTGCACTAAGTTTAGTACAGGTCCTGGAAGCTGAATGCATTAAGCTTCCTGTTAACCCACCCAGGGTTTTGGCAAGAATAGGATTGGGTTAGCATGCTCTCCAAAACACGTTAAAGGAATATTCTAGTTAAAATTAAACTTTCCTGATTCAGATAGAGCATGCAATTTAACGAAACTTTCTAATTTACTCCTTTTATTAATTTTTCTTTATTCTCTTGGTATCTTTATTTGAAAAAGTAAGAATGTAAACTTAGGAGCCAGACCATTTTTTGTTTAGGACCTGGGTAGCACGTTCTGATTGGTGTCTAAATGTACTAAATGTACTAAGTGCTACCCAGGTGCTGAACCAAAAATGGTCTGGCACTTAAACTTACATTCAAATAAAGATACCAAGAGAACGACGAAAAATTGATAATAGGAGTAAATTAGAAAGTTGCTTAAAATTGCCTGCTCTATCTGAATCGTGAAAATGTAATTTTAATGAAACTATTCCTTTAAGGTATTTTACACTTTAAAAGTTTCGTTTTAACCAACTGGCACCTGTAATAAGTTAAAATAAGAGAACAACTTTAAAAAGTGTTGCAGGTACAGGGGAAACCAATAACATGAATAGTTACCCTGGTCCTATACTGAGCATGTTATTATTCATATATAGGGAGTTTTGTAAGATCTTATTTAAAGGGACAGTCTAGTCCAAAATAAACTTTCATGATTCTGATAGGGCAGGTAATTTTAAACAATTTTCCAATATACTTTTATCACCAATTTTGCTTTGTTCTGTTGATATTCTTAGTTGAAAGCTAAACCTAGGAGGTTCATAGGCTAATTTCTAAGCCATTGAAGGCCGCCTCTTCTCTCAGGGCATTTTGACAGTTTTTCACCACTAGAGGGTGTTAGTTCATGTGTGTCATATAGATAACACTGTGCTCATGCACATGGAGTTCCTAGGAGCCAGCACTGATTGGCTAAAATGCATGTCTGTCAAAAGAACTGAAATAAGGGGGCAGTTTGCAGAGGCTTAGATACAAGATAATCACAGAGGTAAAAAGTATATTAATATAACTGTGCTGGTTATGCAAAACTAGGGAATGGGTAATTAAGGGATTATCTATCTTTTAAAACAATAAAAATTCTGGTGTAGACTGTCCCTTTAATGTCACTATAATTTTAATGGTGATGTAATACAGGAATCTATTCCTAGTTTTCTAAGCCTGAATTGCTATTTTGCAGGAGAGGAATTGTGCACTGGACTCATATCTGGCTGCGCTTTGGACTGTCCATACGGTTTTCAGACCCATCTTCACAACTGTGAGATTTGCCAGTGTCGGCCTCGTCCCAAGAAGTGCAAACCTGTGGTCTGTGACAAATACTGTCCGTTTGGTTACCTGTAAGTATTCCGAGTGCTGCTTTGTCATTGTTGAAGAAATGTTAGCCTCATAAAAACTCATAAAATTCTGGGTTATGTCTCCCAGAAGCTTTAAAGCATGAAATAGTATTCCGAACCTGAAGCTTAGTGCATTTTAATAAATGTGCTGTCTGACAGAAATGTCTGCAGTATCCGTGTGTGCATATTTTTACTAGAACAACTTCATTTATAACACTTACTCTCTGGCCTAAACCGTATTGCTGTAGCAAGAGGAAAACAGCTTACTAGATACTATCTTGTACATTATTGTATTACACTTTTTTTGCATTCTAACCATTTCTTACTCCCACCGATGCAATCCAAGTGCGGCTCATTATTCTCTCTGTGATGAATTTATTCCTGCAAACAACTGTGCATTGAATTAACCTTTGTATATAATGTAAGTGTAAATGGAAAATTCAAGTGCACTGTAATTTTTTTCTCTTCATAACTGCTCCAACCCTTTATATAGTTATCTGCTCCTAACTGCCACACTGTGCGTAAATGGGTATATACCCATTAATGGGCCAACCAATTGTTAGCCTGAAATAGTTTTCCATAGTAAATATAAGAATAGATTTCTGCAAAGATGTAATGGTAATCTGTTCCTTATGTAAAAAGAAAACAAGCTTTCACAGTAGTTTCTAAATTTGAAAATATTTTGTATTTATAGAAACATTAAACTCATATTAAATACCCCATATAGGACCAGATTACGAGTGGTGCGCTAACATTTTGGGTTTATTAGAAGTAGAGCTCCTATTACAAGTTGAAAATAAAAGTGATCACTTGAGCTCAATTTAAAAGTACAGTTAGACTCATAATAACACAATAAATTAAAAAATTAATAAAAATAAAAACAATTGCGCAGTATAAAGGTTTAAAGAAATTAGATCTCAGGTGTTAGGAAAAAAAGGCTGCAAATGGCTTTAACATAGAGATACCTATATATATATATATATATATATATATATATATATATATATATATATATATGTCTAAATATGTATATATATGTATATATATAGTGGTTGATTGGAGTAGCCGTGTTAGTCCATTGAGCAATGATACTTTTTTATTGGACTAACTATACATTTATAAAATGACAAGCTTTCGGAAGAGTGCTTCAGACTTGAAAAAGGAAGACACTCTTCCGAAAGCTTGTCATTTTATAAATATAAATCTATATGTATATATAGATGTGTGCGTACGTATGTATTTATGTAAACACATAAATTCATATGTATACATATATAGACATATATTTTAGTGCATTGGAGCCCCTTGCAGTCAAGTAGTTAAAAAACATGTAAAAGCATAGTTATGCAATATTCATATTTAATAAAGTGTTTAACTGTGTATTTACTGTAAATATATATATCTGTATTTTATCTATACCTATATATATATAATCATCTATCTAATATATTTACATATATGTATATATATATATATATATATATATATATATATATATATATACATACAGTATCCCACAAAAGTGAGTACACCCCTCACATTTTTGTAAATATTTTTCTATATCTTTTCATGTGACAGCACTGAAGAAATGACACTTTGCTACAATGTAAAGTAGTGAGTGTACAGCCTGTATAGCAATGTAAATTTGCTGTCCCCTCAAAATAACTCAACACACAGCCATAAATGTCTAAACCGCTGGCATCAAAAGTGAGTACACCCCTAAGTGGAAATGTCCAAATTTAGCCCAAAGTGTCAATATTTTCTGTGGCCACCATTATTTTCCAGCACTGCCTTAACCTTCTTGGGCATGGAGTTAACCAGAGCATCACAGGTTGCCACTGGAGTCCTCTTCCACTCCTCCATGATAACATCATGGAGCTGGTGGATGTTAGAGACCTTGCGCTCCCCCACCTTCCGTTTAAGGATGCCCCACAGATGCAATAGGGTTTAGGTCTGTAGACATGCTTGGCCAGTTCATCACCTTTACCCTCAGCTTCTTTAGCAAGGCAGTGGTCGTCTTGGAGGTGTGTTTGGGGTCGTTATCATGTTGAAATACTGCAGTGCGGCCCAGTCTTCGAAGGAAGGGGATCATGCTCTGCTTCAGTATGTCACAGTACATAATGGCATTCATGGTTCCCTCAATGAACTGTAGCGCCCCAGTGCCGGCAACACTCATGCAGGCCCAGACCATGACACTCCCATCACCATGCTTAATTGTAGGCAAGACACACTTGTCTTTGTACTCTTTACCTGGTTGCTGCCACACATACTTGACACCATCTGAACTAAATAAGTTTATCTTGGTCTCATCGGACCACAGGACATGGTTCCAGTAATCCATGTCCTTAGTCTGCTTGTCTTCAGCAAACTGTATGCAGGCTTTCTTGTGCATAATCTTTAGAAGAGGCTTCCTTCTGGGACGACAGCCATGCAGACCAATTTGATGCAGTGTGCGGCGTATGGTCTGAGCACTGACAGGCTGACCCCCCACCCCTTCAACCTCTGCAGCAATGCTGGCAGCACTCATACGTCTATTTCCCAAAGACAACTTCTGGATATGACGCTGAGCATGTGCATTCAACTTCTTTGGTCGACCATGGCGAGGCCTCTTCTGAGTGGAACCTGTCCTGTGAAACCGCTGTATGGTCTTGCCCACCGAGCTTCAGCTCAGTTTCAGTGTCTTGGCCATCTTTATGTAGAGCAACAATTCTTTTTATCAGATCCTCAGAGAGTTCTTTGCCATGAAGGGGCCATGTTGAACTTCCAGTGACCAGTATGAGTGTGAGAGCGATAGCACCAGATTTAACACACCTGCTCCCCATTAACACCTGAGACTTTGTAACACTAACGAGTCACATGACACCGGGGAGGGAAAATGGCTAATTTGGACATTTCCACTTAGGGGTGTACTCACTTTTGTTGCCAACGGTTTAGACATTAATGACTGTGTGTTAAGTTATTTTGAGGGGACAGCAAACATACACTGTTATACAGACTGTACACTCACTACTTTACATTGTAGCAAAGTGTCATTTCTTCAGTGTTGTCACATGAAAAGATATAATATTTACAAAAATGTGAGGGGTGTACTCACTTTTGTGGGATACTGTGTGTGTGTATGTATATATATATATATATATATATATATATATATATACTGTATATATACACATAGGTAAATATATATATTGTACCAACATACCATCAGATATACATAGAAATATGTATTTATGAATGAACTTTGGCATGTGAAATTTCCATATTTTCATGTTGGGGTGGCGCGCTTGAGGAAATGCAATAGGGCTAGCGCTCGAGTAGGGTTTTAGTTTTTTCCCCCAATTTTTCTCCATTGACTTCTACAGGGGAACGTGCTATATTCTAAGTTTGCTTTTTGTGCACATCAGGTTATTGCGAAAACTTTTTACTTTCAACTTGTTATACTTGTGCTACCCAACGCGCGCAGAAAGCTTACTTCTAGCGCAGTTAGCGTGCAAGCGGGAGCGTCAAATATTGTTCCACTTGTAATCTGGCCCAAATATTTAAATAAAGGGTCATAAAAGTGCAAAAAGAAAATTATCTATTGCTTGCATATACCCTGCAAAATGTTAAATACATAGTTAAAGTCAGCAATGTATTATAGGGGTTAGCTGAACAAATCTGACAAGCCAATGAGAAGAGGCATTTGTGTGTATCCACCAATCACCATATATCTCCCAGTAGTGCGCTGCTGCTCCTGATTACGTCTTAATTAAATGCAGACTCATTATAAAATGTATTGCAAGTATCTTCCATTTACAATGTCACTGATTAATTATTGGCCTAGATTAATAGATGCTTGTGAGATTGCAGAGAGGCCTCGTTGTAAAGGTGAGGTAATTTTTATAATATATTTTCCAGCATTTTTTTATTGGGTGCTCCTTCCATTAATACATAATTGTGAGAGTTGCCCTGTGCATGATATCGCACATCAAGTGCAAACTGCTAGCAATATGGAAAAACAATCACTAGAACCACAACCACCACACCTAGGAAACAGACATAAAAAATGTTTTATGTAAATATTTGTGGTTGTAAAATATTCCCATACCTGTTTGTTATGGTAAGATAGTCTCACTGGGTAGAAAGAAAGGTTCCTCAGGGTCCCAGCAGTTAAACAGTTAATTAGAGCAATTAGCAAACAGTGCAAAATGCAGACTGCAAGGTGTGGTTCCCCTAATAACTGTTTTACTGCTTG